>NW_026688358.1:0-80479 GCF_030445035.2 Dasypus novemcinctus | reverse complement strand
GGGACATTCCTTGCCGTGCCTCGCTTCCCTTCCCACATCTGCCACCTTGGGACCTATGGCCTCCTGGCTTCTCTCCGGTAGAATTGTTCACTTCTCTGCTCTTCCTCAGCTCTGTGCCTTCCTGGAGAAGCATTTCCTAGATGAGGAGGTGAAACTGATCAACAAGAGGGGCGACCACATGACCAAGCTCGGCAGGCTTGCTGGCCCGCAGGCGGGGCGGGGCGATGTGGGGCGGGGCGGGGCGAGTCATCTCTTTGGAAGGCTCAGCCTCCAGCACCACTAGGGGTCTCTGGAGCCCAGAGGCCGTGGGCGTGGGGGAGGGCACCGTTCCCCCAGCGCGCGGGCTCCTGCCCGAGCCCCTCCAGCCAGGAGGCCTCTTGCTAACTGCCCTCGTGTAGCCCCCTAAGGAGCCCTGAGGCAAGGGTCAACCATAAAGCTCTAGGCAGCAGGTGCCGATGGTGTGTGTGTGCGTGTCTGGCGCCGGGACTCTAGAAGGGTTGAACCCTCCCCCCGTGGGTGGCGTGCTCTAGGCACTTCAGGCCCGAGCCATTTCTGACTCCAGGGAGGGTGGAGCTCAGTGGGTAGCAGGAAGCAGGCTGAGAGTTTTCCAGGGTAACAGCAAGCAGAAAGGGGTCCTGGGCACCTGGGAGTGACTATGGAAGTGAGCTCTGGAAAGCAAGCACAGGAGACTAGCTCTGAGGGCCGCTTCCCCCCTGCCCGCCCGCCCCTCGCCCGGGCTTGGAAGAGATGAGGCCCGTCTCGAACGCTAGGGTCTTCCCCAATGTCAAGCACACACTCGGTAGCAACCACTCCTGAGGAGCTGAGCAGCTGGGAGCTTAAGATGGACGAGAAGTGCTGAGCTGGGGTTTTGGGTCTCGGTGGAGAAAGGAGAGGGGGAAAGTAGTGTTCCTATTCTCTACACGGGAACGGAAGAAGCTTGCAGCATCTCGGGGCAAGCCGGCAAACTGCTGTGTCAGCTCTGACCCCCATGCCTTTGGTTTCTGGGAGAAGAGGAATCGGGAAGTGGCTGCTAGGTGCCGTGGGCTCAGATCCATGCCCTCTTGCTCTCCGTACACAAGAGGATCTGGTTGCGGGGGTTCCTGTGTCTGGCACAAGGCCGATGACCCGGCACCCAAGACTCCTCACTCAGAGCTTCCTGTTCCCTTCCTTGGGGATGGTGTGCTCACACATGCACATGTGGCCTCGGGAGCCTAGAATCATGAGGGGAAAAGTGCTTGTCTTTCTTCTTTGCCCCTGAAAATAGAGCCATCTCAGCGGAGCCCCGGAGAGATGCGTCAAGCCAGTGCGCCGGACCTTGCTGCCGTGATGGAAATGGCCTCCATCTGTGCTGTAGCCACGTGTGAAGAAGGGCTACTGTGTGGAGCCTCCTTCATCACACAGCTCCTTCCCGCCCAAGAGAGCTTGAGCCGTGTGTTTGTCGCTTGCAAGTCCCAAGCAGGCAAACGAGGCCTCCCTTCCTTGAGAGAACACTGGCATTCCAGACAGCAATCCCAATCTCTCCAGGGCAGCAGGAGGAAAGGAGGCATTGGGAAGCCATGGGTCAGCAAGCGGGGGGGAGGCTTGGAGGCTCTGAATCCAAGAGGAGGGAGGGGCCTGTGGAGAGGTCCACCAAGCCCCCATGCCCCCATGTTGGACGACACCTGGACTCCTTCGATAGAGATGGATTTTTTTTCTGGCCATTTCTGGACACACGCCTCAAGCACACCCATTCCGCCCTGCCACCCCCCAACCCCCTCCCCTGCCAAGCAAGCAGTGCACCGGCACACGTGAGGAGGGCCCTCCCCGTCACCAGAGCTTGGAGTTGGAAGAAACTCGAGGTGAACGCGGGGGTCTGCCACCCAGTGGGCTGAGCTCTGGATGGGAAGGGGATGGGAGGCGAGCCAGCCAGCGTAAGGTTCTAGGCTCAGCAGCCGGGCCTAGCACGCAAGTGGTCTCCTACCGGACTGAGCTGTTGGGGGGAAGACAGCCAGTTGCGTCCTGGGCAGGGGGGTTCCCCCGGAGGACACAGGAGTCGAGAGGGAGGCGCCAGAGTCTGGAGTCACGGGAGGGAGTTGAGAGACTCAGGGAACGAGTGGAGTCTGGTCGAGCAAGAAAAGGCCAGAGAGCGGTCCCGAGCATCCTCCAGCAGGAATGAGGGCCCAAGGGGTTGTGCCACTCCTGGCGTGGCCAGAGTGGGGGTGTGTGGCGATGGGGCCTGGGTGGGCCCCGGCCCTCACAGAGGGGGTCGAGGCTGGGAGGAGGAATCCCCCAGCGAAGCTGAGCACCCAGGTGGGGCTGGAGCCCAGAACACCTGAGGGCCCTGTGCTGGAGCCTGAGTTCTGCGGCTCCAAAGGAGGACCTCCGCACCCGGGTATCCCAAGTCCCTGAAAATGTCCCGTCTCTGGACGGAGTGCCCCATTGGTCGAGGCAGTCCAGGGAGGCCAGCGCCTGGTGGCTCCCAGGCCAGGCTAGGGCCTGGCACGCTCGGCACGGTCTAGAATTGGCAAGCCAGCGAGAGCTCTACGAGGCCAGCCTGGAAGGCAGCTGGCAGGCTTTCCCGAAACCTCTGGCACTGCAGGGCCAATGGCCCTAGGTAGGCCCGCCTGACCAGGTGGCGGGACTTTGGTTGGCGAGGAATCCCCCTCTGAAGAGGGACCAGGCTCTTGGCTTGGACCAGGGGAGCGATGGGATGCAGCGAGGTTCTCCCATCAGCCCCAGATCTGGCCCAGGGCTGCCCACCCCCACAGCCCCTCCTGCCAGGGTCCCCGCCCCTCCCCCTGCCTTCCAATGCAGCCGCCTGCCCTCCCCCTCCGGGAAGTGTGAGGAAGGAAGACTTCTCCTCCCACCCTGGCCCCTAGCGCTGGTAGTTGGGCTCCGACTTGCCGCCAGGGGGCGGCTTTGGCGCTCCTGTTTCTGCTTCTGTCTCCCGCACCGCTTTTGACGACGCGGGCGGGCGGAGATGAGAAAACAGCTGTCCAGGAGGCAAGAGAAGACGTTCTCTTCTAGCCCAGCCCCCAGCCAGCAGACCCCTCTCACGTCAGTGACCTCTTTCAAGCCCGTGGCCTGCTGGTGGCCTGTGGTGAGTGCATTCTGGAACCCTGCTCCCCCGCACCGCGTTTGTTTCCTTGGCAGCCGACACGCTCCCCGAAGTGCGTTCGGTGGCTTGGGGCAGGATGTGTAAGGGCCGCCCCCGTCCGGGCACTATGGCCGGCGGCGGCGGGGGGCAACTGCGAGTGGAGCCAAAGGCCCCCGCATCACAAATGGTTTCCCTCACCCCGCCCTCAGCCACGCCCCGTGCCCACCGTCTCCACGGCAACGAGGTGGGGCGGGGGCGGGGCGAGGCTCCTGGGGGCGGGCGGGAGGGGTGCCTCGCGTGCCAGTGCCAGGGAGGCGGTGGGCGCGGTGGCCCCGGCTGGCGGGGCGCTGGCGCCTCGCTCCCGCCCCCAGGCCCTGGCCAGACCCCCTGTGCCGATGAGCAGACCCACCCAAGATTTTGGAGTCCCTCTTCTACAGAGAGGAAAGGCCAAACGGTCCT
Source organism: Dasypus novemcinctus (assembly GCF_030445035.2). Lineage (NCBI taxonomy): Eukaryota > Metazoa > Chordata > Mammalia > Cingulata > Dasypodidae > Dasypus > Dasypus novemcinctus. The sequence goes on along the minus strand of NW_026688358.1, from coordinate 76,944 downwards.
TCTCTTTCGCTTCCCCATAGGCTTGAATGAGCATCTAGCCTCCCCATCTTAGGGAGGCTTTGAGCACGGCCCTCACACCTTCTAGAGAAGCTCTGAGCCCATTTGGTCTGCATTTGCCCTGAGTAGGCAAAGTTGATAGACTTTGCATTGTCCAACGGTTTCCTGGGACTGGAGTCGTTGCCATGGTTACCGAGGGCCGGGCTGCAGCCTCCTACCATCCCCCACCCACAAGTCTCCCGCCGCTGAGGTCACCTCTTCAGAGATCAAGAGCCTCCCACCCAGAGCCCACATCCCCCTAGGGAACTCTCAGCCTATCACACCTTCCCCTAGGACTGAGCCGGCCCTCCAGGTCCCCCAGCCCACCTCAGGGAGTTGCCAGGGTCCTGGAACAGCCTGGGCAACTTCCCAATGAGCCTCCGTTGATCTCGCGGCGCCAACCCCCGGTGTGCGGAGCTTCCCTCCGCACTTCTGAGGAACGCCCCCGGCTTCCAGACAAGTCCACGCTCTCAGAGACAACCCCGCAAGCCCACCGACTTTCTGCGCCAGCCCCGGCACCCCAGAATCCTCACCTCCCAGGATTCCCAATGTCCCCATCAAGGTCCCACCTCCCAGAACCTTTCGACTTCCCAGAATCGGCCTGGGGACCCCTGCATCCCGCCAGGCACACCGAGACCGACCCTCCCCCACCCACAGTCCCATTCCCCGTTTCACAACCACCTCGCTGGTTCCTTCTCCAGGCGCGTGACTGACCCACTCCCCCCGCTCCTGGGGCATGGAGTTCGGGGCTAGGTGGGTTGCTTCTGGTGGCCCAAGTGGAGGCGCTCTCGCAAGGAAGGCCTGGCGTCCAGGCAGCTCGGTGCTCTCCGGGGCTGGGTAGTTGCAGGAGACTGGGCGCCGTGCCAAGACGCTCCCAGATCCGCTTGGGGCTCCTTCCCTTCTCCGCTCTTTCCCACCGGGGACTTCTGGGAAATGCGCGTGGAAAGCAGCGAACCTGTTTCTGTCTAATGTACGCGAGCCTTCCAAAGATGAGTGGGGTAAGACCCTGGACGCCCTGGAAGCTGCCCTGGCCCTGCACAAGTCCCTGAACCAGGCCCTTTTGCATCTGCATGCCCCGGGATCTGCCCACGCAGACCCCCACGTGTGGATCCCGCTCCTCCATGGCTCCCCACACGCAGACCTTCCTTGGGAGGAAGCCTCCACCCTGAGACTTGACTCCCTTGGATTGTCCAGGGACATTCCTTGCCGTGCCTCGCTTCCCTTCCCACATCTGCCACCTTGGGACCTATGGCCTCCTGGCTTCTCTCCGGTAGAATTGTTCACTTCTCTGCTCTTCCTCAGCTCTGTGCCTTCCTGGAGAAGCATTTCCTAGATGAGGAGGTGAAACTGATCAACAAGAGGGGCGACCACATGACCAAGCTCGGCAGGCTTGCTGGCCCGCAGGCGGGGCGGGGCGATGTGGGGCGGGGCGGGGCGAGTCATCTCTTTGGAAGGCTCAGCCTCCAGCACCACTAGGGGTCTCTGGAGCCCAGAGGCCGTGGGCGTGGGGGAGGGCACCGTTCCCCCAGCGCGCGGGCTCCTGCCCGAGCCCCTCCAGCCAGGAGGCCTCTTGCTAACTGCCCTCGTGTAGCCCCCTAAGGAGCCCTGAGGCAAGGGTCAACCATAAAGCTCTAGGCAGCAGGTGCCGATGGTGTGTGTGTGCGTGTCTGGCGCCGGGACTCTAGAAGGGTTGAACCCTCCCCCCGTGGGTGGCGTGCTCTAGGCACTTCAGGCCCGAGCCATTTCTGACTCCAGGGAGGGTGGAGCTCAGTGGGTAGCAGGAAGCAGGCTGAGAGTTTTCCAGGGTAACAGCAAGCAGAAAGGGGTCCTGGGCACCTGGGAGTGACTATGGAAGTGAGCTCTGGAAAGCAAGCACAGGAGACTAGCTCTGAGGGCCGCTTCCCCCCTGCCCGCCCGCCCCTCGCCCGGGCTTGGAAGAGATGAGGCCCGTCTCAAACGCTAGGGTCTTCCCCAATGTCAAGCACACACTCGGTAGCAACCACTCCTGAGGAGCTGAGCAGCTGGGAGCTTAAGATGGACGAGAAGTGCTGAGCTGGGGTTTTGGGTCTCGGTGGAGAAAGGAGAGGGGGAAAGTAGTGTTCCTATTCTCTACAGGGGAACGGAAGAAGCTTGCAGCATCTCGGGGCAAGCCGGCAAACTGCTGTGTCAGCTCTGACCCCCATGCCTTTGGTTTCTGGGAGAAGAGGAATCGGGAAGTGGCTGCTAGGTGCCGTGGGCTCAGATCCATGCCCTCTTGCTCTCCGTACACAAGAGGATCTGGTTGCGGGGGTTCCTGTGTCTGGCACAAGGCCGATGACCCGGCACCCAAGACTCCTCACTCAGAGCTTCCTGTTCCCTTCCTTGGGGATGGTGTGCTCACACATGCACATGTGGCCTCGGGAGCCTAGAACCAGGAGGGGAAAAGTGCTTGTCTTTCTTCTTTGCCCCTGAAAATAGAGCCATCTCAGCGGAGCCCCGGAGAGATGCGTCAAGCCAGTGCGCCGGACCTTGCTGCCGTGATGGAAATGGCCTCCATCTGTGCTGTAGCCACGTGTGAAGAAGGGCTACTGTGTGGAGCCTCCTTCATCACACAGCTCCTTCCCGCCCAAGAGAGCTTGAGCCGTGTGTTTGTCGCTTGCAAGTCCCAAGCAGGCAAACGAGGCCTCCCTTCCTTGAGAGAACACTGGCATTCCAGACAGCAATCCCAATCTCTCCAGGGCAGCAGGAGGAAAGGAGGCATTGGGAAGCCATGGGTCAGCAAGCGGGGGGGAGGCTTGGAGGCTCTGAATCCAAGAGGAGGGAGGGGCCTGTGGAGAGGTCCACCAAGCCCCCATGCCCCCATGTTGGACGACACCTGGACTCCTTCGATAGAGATGGATTTTTTTTCTGGCCATTTCTGGACACACGCCTCAAGCACACCCATTCCGCCCTGCCACCCCCCAACCCCCTCCCCTGCCAAGCAAGCAGTGCACCGGCACACGTGAGGAGGGCCCTCCCCGTCACCAGAGCTTGGAGTTGGAAGAAACTCGAGGTGAACGCGGGGGTCTGCCACCCAGTGGGCTGAGCTCTGGATGGGAAGGGGATGGGAGGCGAGCCAGCCAGCGTAAGGTTCTAGGCTCAGCAGCCGGGCCTAGCACGCAAGTGGTCTCCTACCGGACTGAGCTGTTGGGGGGAAGACAGCCAGTTGCGTCCTGGGCAGGGGGGTTCCCCCGGAGGACACAGGAGTCGAGAGGGAGGCGCCAGAGTCTGGAGTCACGGGAGGGAGTTGAGAGACTCAGGGAACGAGTGGAGTCTGGTCGAGCAAGAAAAGGCCAGAGAGCGGTCCCGAGCATCCTCCAGCAGGAATGAGGGCCCAAGGGGTTGTGCCACTCCTGGCGTGGCCAGAGTGGGGGTGTGTGGCGATGGGGCCTGGGTGGGCCCCGGCCCTCACAGAGGGGGTCGAGGCTGGGAGGAGGAATCCCCCAGCGAAGCTGAGCACCCAGGTGGGGCTGGAGCCCAGAACACCTGAGGGCCCTGTGCTGGAGCCTGAGTTCTGCGGCTCCAAAGGAGGACCTCCGCACCCGGGTATCCCAAGTCCCTGAAAATGTCCCGTCTCTGGACGGAGTGCCCCATTGGTCGAGGCAGTCCAGGGAGGCCAGCGCCTGGTGGCTCCCAGGCCAGGCTAGGGCCTGGCACGCTCGGCACGGTCTAGAATTGGCAAGCCAGCGAGAGCTCTACGAGGCCAGCCTGGAAGGCAGCTGGCAGGCTTTCCCGAAACCTCTGGCACTGCAGGGCCAATGGCCCTAGGTAGGCCCGCCTGACCAGGTGGCGGGACTTTGGTTGGCGAGGAATCCCCCTCTGAAGAGGGACCAGGCTCTTGGCTTGGACCAGGGGAGCGATGGGATGCAGCGAGGTTCTCCCATCAGCCCCAGATCTGGCCCAGGGCTGCCCACCCCCACAGCCCCTCCTGCCAGGGTCCCCGCCCCTCCCCCTGCCTTCCAATGCAGCCGCCTGCCCTCCCCCTCCGGGAAGTGTGAGGAAGGAAGACTTCTCCTCCCACCCTGGCCCCTAGCGCTGGTAGTTGGGCTCCGACTTGCCGCCAGGGGGCGGCTTTGGCGCTCCTGTTTCTGCTTCTGTCTCCCGCACCGCTTTTGACGACGCGGGCGGGCGGAGATGAGAAAACAGCTGTCCAGGAGGCAAGAGAAGACGTTCTCTTCTAGCCCAGCCCCCAGCCAGCAGACCCCTCTCACGTCAGTGACCTCTTTCAAGCCCGTGGCCTGCTGGTGGCCTGTGGTGAGTGCATTCTGGAACCCTGCTCCCCCGCACCGCGTTTGTTTCCTTGGCAGCCGACACGCTCCCCGAAGTGCGTTCGGTGGCTTGGGGCAGGATGTGTAAGGGCCGCCCCCGTCCGGGCACTATGGCCGGCGGCGGCGGGGGGCAACTGCGAGTGGAGCCAAAGGCCCCCGCATCACAAATGGTTTCCCTCACCCCGCCCTCAGCCACGCCCCGTGCCCACCGTCTCCACGGCAACGAGGTGGGGCGGGGGCGGGGCGAGGCTCCTGGGGGCGGGCGGGAGGGGTGCCTCGCGTGCCAGTGCCAGGGAGGCGGTGGGCGCGGTGGCCCCGGCTGGCGGGGCGCTGGCGCCTCGCTCCCGCCCCCAGGCCCTGGCCAGACCCCCTGTGCCGATGAGCAGACCCACCCAAGATTTTGGAGTCCCTCTTCTACAGAGAGGAAAGGCCAAACGGTCCTTCTCTTTCGCTTCCCCATAGGCTTGAATGAGCATCTAGCCTCCCCATCTTAGGGAGGCTTTGAGCACGGCCCTCACACCTTCTAGAGAAGCTCTGAGCCCATTTGGTCTGCATTTGCCCTGAGTAGGCAAAGTTGATAGACTTTGCATTGTCCAACGGTTTCCTGGGACTGGAGTCGTTGCCATGGTTACCGAGGGCCGGGCTGCAGCCTCCTACCATCCCCCACCCACAAGTCTCCCGCCGCTGAGGTCACCTCTTCAGAGATCAAGAGCCTCCCACCCAGAGCCCACATCCCCCTAGGGAACTCTCAGCCTATCACACCTTCCCCTAGGACTGAGCCGGCCCTCCAGGTCCCCCAGCCCACCTCAGGGAGTTGCCAGGGTCCTGGAACAGCCTGGGCAACTTCCCAATGAGCCTCCGTTGATCTCGCGGCGCCAACCCCCGGTGTGCGGAGCTTCCCTCCGCACTTCTGAGGAACGCCCCCGGCTTCCAGACAAGTCCACGCTCTCAGAGACAACCCCGCAAGCCCACCGACTTTCTGCGCCAGCCCCGGCACCCCAGAATCCTCACCTCCCAGGATTCCCAATGTCCCCATCAAGGTCCCACCTCCCAGAACCTTTCGACTTCCCAGAATCGGCCTGGGGACCCCTGCATCCCGCCAGGCACACCGAGACCGACCCTCCCCCACCCACAGTCCCATTCCCCGTTTCACAACCACCTCGCTGGTTCCTTCTCCAGGCGCGTGACTGACCCACTCCCCCCGCTCCTGGGGCATGGAGTTCGGGGCTAGGTGGGTTGCTTCTGGTGGCCCAAGTGGAGGCGCTCTCGCAAGGAAGGCCTGGCGTCCAGGCAGCTCGGTGCTCTCCGGGGCTGGGTAGTTGCAGGAGACTGGGCGCCGTGCCAAGACGCTCCCAGATCCGCTTGGGGCTCCTTCCCTTCTCCGCTCTTTCCCACCGGGGACTTCTGGGAAATGCGCGTGGAAAGCAGCGAACCTGTTTCTGTCTAATGTACGCGAGCCTTCCAAAGATGAGTGGGGTAAGACCCTGGACGCCCTGGAAGCTGCCCTGGCCCTGCACAAGTCCCTGAACCAGGCCCTTTTGCATCTGCATGCCCCGGGATCTGCCCACGCAGACCCCCACGTGTGGATCCCGCTCCTCCATGGCTCCCCACACGCAGACCTTCCTTGGGAGGAAGCCTCCACCCTGAGACTTGACTCCCTTGGATTGTCCAGGGACATTCCTTGCCGTGCCTCGCTTCCCTTCCCACATCTGCCACCTTGGGACCTATGGCCTCCTGGCTTCTCTCCGGTAGAATTGTTCACTTCTCTGCTCTTCCTCAGCTCTGTGCCTTCCTGGAGAAGCATTTCCTAGATGAGGAGGTGAAACTGATCAACAAGAGGGGCGACCACATGACCAAGCTCGGCAGGCTTGCTGGCCCGCAGGCGGGGCGGGGCGATGTGGGGCGGGGCGGGGCGAGTCATCTCTTTGGAAGGCTCAGCCTCCAGCACCACTAGGGGTCTCTGGAGCCCAGAGGCCGTGGGCGTGGGGGAGGGCACCGTTCCCCCAGCGCGCGGGCTCCTGCCCGAGCCCCTCCAGCCAGGAGGCCTCTTGCTAACTGCCCTCGTGTAGCCCCCTAAGGAGCCCTGAGGCAAGGGTCAACCATAAAGCTCTAGGCAGCAGGTGCCGATGGTGTGTGTGTGCGTGTCTGGCGCCGGGACTCTAGAAGGGTTGAACCCTCCCCCCGTGGGTGGCGTGCTCTAGGCACTTCAGGCCCGAGCCATTTCTGACTCCAGGGAGGGTGGAGCTCAGTGGGTAGCAGGAAGCAGGCTGAGAGTTTTCCAGGGTAACAGCAAGCAGAAAGGGGTCCTGGGCACCTGGGAGTGACTATGGAAGTGAGCTCTGGAAAGCAAGCACAGGAGACTAGCTCTGAGGGCCGCTTCCCCCCTGCCCGCCCGCCCCTCGCCCGGGCTTGGAAGAGATGAGGCCCGTCTCGAACGCTAGGGTCTTCCCCAATGTCAAGCACACACTCGGTAGCAACCACTCCTGAGGAGCTGAGCAGCTGGGAGCTTAAGATGGACGAGAAGTGCTGAGCTGGGGTTTTGGGTCTCGGTGGAGAAAGGAGAGGGGGAAAGTAGTGTTCCTATTCTCTACAGGGGAACGGAAGAAGCTTGCAGCATCTCGGGGCAAGCCGGCAAACTGCTGTGTCAGCTCTGACCCCCATGCCTTTGGTTTCTGGGAGAAGAGGAATCGGGAAGTGGCTGCTAGGTGCCGTGGGCTCAGATCCATGCCCTCTTGCTCTCCGTACACAAGAGGATCTGGTTGCGGGGGTTCCTGTGTCTGGCACAAGGCCGATGACCCGGCACCCAAGACTCCTCACTCAGAGCTTCCTGTTCCCTTCCTTGGGGATGGTGTGCTCACACATGCACATGTGGCCTCGGGAGCCTAGAACCAGGAGGGGAAAAGTGCTTGTCTTTCTTCTTTGCCCCTGAAAATAGAGCCATCTCAGCGGAGCCCCGGAGAGATGCGTCAAGCCAGTGCGCCGGACCTTGCTGCCGTGATGGAAATGGCCTCCATCTGTGCTGTAGCCACGTGTGAAGAAGGGCTACTGTGTGGAGCCTCCTTCATCACACAGCTCCTTCCCGCCCAAGAGAGCTTGAGCCGTGTGTTTGTCGCTTGCAAGTCCCAAGCAGGCAAACGAGGCCTCCCTTCCTTGAGAGAACACTGGCATTCCAGACAGCAATCCCAATCTCTCCAGGGCAGCAGGAGGAAAGGAGGCATTGGGAAGCCATGGGTCAGCAAGCGGGGGGGGAGGCTTGGAGGCTCTGAATCCAAGAGGAGGGAGGGGCCTGTGGAGAGGTCCACCAAGCCCCCATGCCCCCATGATGGACGACACCTGGACTCCTTCGATAGAGATGGATTTTTTTTCTGGCCATTTCTGGACACACGCCTCAAGCACACCCATTCCGCCCTGCCACCCCCCAACCCCCTCCCCTGCCAAGCAAGCAGTGCACCGGCACACGTGAGGAGGGCCCTCCCCGTCACCAGAGCTTGGAGTTGGAAGAAACTCGAGGTGAACGCGGGGGTCTGCCACCCAGTGGGCTGAGCTCTGGATGGGAAGGGGATGGGAGGCGAGCCAGCCAGCGTAAGGTTCTAGGCTCAGCAGCCGGGCCTAGCACGCAAGTGGTCTCCTACCGGACTGAGCTGTTGGGGGGAAGACAGCCAGTTGCGTCCTGGGCAGGGGGGTTCCCCCGGAGGACACAGGAGTCGAGAGGGAGGCGCCAGAGTCTGGAGTCACGGGAGGGAGTTGAGAGACTCAGGGAACGAGTGGAGTCTGGTCGAGCAAGAAAAGGCCAGAGAGCGGTCCCGAGCATCCTCCAGCAGGAATGAGGGCCCAAGGGGTTGTGCCACTCCTGGCGTGGCCAGAGTGGGGGTGTGTGGCGATGGGGCCTGGGTGGGCCCCGGCCCTCACAGAGGGGGTCGAGGCTGGGAGGAGGAATCCCCCAGCGAAGCTGAGCACCCAGGTGGGGCTGGAGCCCAGAACACCTGAGGGCCCTGTGCTGGAGCCTGAGTTCTGCGGCTCCAAAGGAGGACCTCCGCACCCGGGTATCCCAAGTCCCTGAAAATGTCCCGTCTCTGGACGGAGTGCCCCATTGGTCGAGGCAGTCCAGGGAGGCCAGCGCCTGGTGGCTCCCAGGCCAGGCTAGGGCCTGGCACGCTCGGCACGGTCTAGAATTGGCAAGCCAGCGAGAGCTCGACGAGGCCAGCCTGGAAGGCAGCTGGCAGGCTTTCCCGAAACCTCTGGCACTGCAGGGCCAATGGCCCTAGGTAGGCCCGCCTGACCAGGTGGCGGGACTTTGGTTGGCGAGGAATCCCCCTCTGAAGAGGGACCAGGCTCTTGGCTTGGACCAGGGGAGCGATGGGATGCAGCGAGGTTCTCCCATCAGCCCCAGATCTGGCCCAGGGCTGCCCACCCCCACAGCCCCTCCTGCCAGGGTCCCCGCCCCTCCCCCTGCCTTCCAATGCAGCCGCCTGCCCTCCCCCTCCGGGAAGTGTGAGGAAGGAAGACTTCTCCTCCCACCCTGGCCCCTAGCGCTGGTAGTTGGGCTCCGACTTGCCGCCAGGGGGCGGCTTTGGCGCTCCTGTTTCTGCTTCTGTCTCCCGCACCGCTTTTGACGACGCGGGCGGGCGGAGATGAGAAAACAGCTGTCCAGGAGGCAAGAGAAGACGTTCTCTTCTAGCCCAGCCCCCAGCCAGCAGACCCCTCTCACGTCAGTGACCTCTTTCAAGCCCGTGGCCTGCTGGTGGCCTGTGGTGAGTGCATTCTGGAACCCTGCTCCCCCGCACCGCGTTTGTTTCCTTGGCAGCCGACACGCTCCCCGAAGTGCGTTCGGTGGCTTGGGGCAGGATGTGTAAGGGCCGCCCCCGTCCGGGCACTATGGCCGGCGGCGGCGGGGGGCAACTGCGAGTGGAGCCAAAGGCCCCCGCATCACAAATGGTTTCCCTCACCCCGCCCTCAGCCACGCCCCGTGCCCACCGTCTCCACGGCAACGAGGTGGGGCGGGGGCGGGGCGAGGCTCCTGGGGGCGGGCGGGAGGGGTGCCTCGCGTGCCAGTGCCAGGGAGGCGGTGGGCGCGGTGGCCCCGGCTGGCGGGGCGCTGGCGCCTCGCTCCCGCCCCCAGGCCCTGGCCAGACCCCCTGTGCCGATGAGCAGACCCACCCAAGATTTTGGAGTCCCTCTTCTACAGAGAGGAAAGGCCAAACGGTCCTTCTCTTTCGCTTCCCCATAGGCTTGAATGAGCATCTAGCCTCCCCATCTTAGGGAGGCTTTGAGCACGGCCCTCACACCTTCTAGAGAAGCTCTGAGCCCATTTGGTCTGCATTTGCCCTGAGTAGGCAAAGTTGATAGACTTTGCATTGTCCAACGGTTTCCTGGGACTGGAGTCGTTGCCATGGTTACCGAGGGCCGGGCTGCAGCCTCCTACCATCCCCCACCCACAAGTCTCCCGCCGCTGAGGTCACCTCTTCAGAGATCAAGAGCCTCCCACCCAGAGCCCACATCCCCCTAGGGAACTCTCAGCCTATCACACCTTCCCCTAGGACTGAGCCGGCCCTCCAGGTCCCCCAGCCCACCTCAGGGAGTTGCCAGGGTCCTGGAACAGCCTGGGCAACTTCCCAATGAGCCTCCGTTGATCTCGCGGCGCCAACCCCCGGTGTGCGGAGCTTCCCTCCGCACTTCTGAGGAACGCCCCCGGCTTCCAGACAAGTCCACGCTCTCAGAGACAACCCCGCAAGCCCACCGACTTTCTGCGCCAGCCCCGGCACCCCAGAATCCTCACCTCCCAGGATTCCCAATGTCCCCATCAAGGTCCCACCTCCCAGAACCTTTCGACTTCCCAGAATCCGCCTGGGGACCCCTGCATCCCGCCAGGCACACCGAGACCGACCCTCCCCCACCCACAGTCCCATTCCCCGTTTCACAACCACCTCGCTGGTTCCTTCTCCAGGCGCGTGACTGACCCACTCCCCCCGCTCCTGGGGCATGGAGTTCGGGGCTAGGTGGGTTGCTTCTGGTGGCCCAAGTGGAGGCGCTCTCGCAAGGAAGGCCTGGCGTCCAGGCAGCTCGGTGCTCTCCGGGGCTGGGTAGTTGCAGGAGACTGGGCGCCGTGCCAAGACGCTCCCTGATCCGCTTGGGGCTCCTTCCCTTCTCCGCTCTTTCCCACCGGGGACTTCTGGGAAATGCGCGTGGAAAGCAGCGAACCTGTTTCTGTCTAATGTACGCGAGCCTTCCAAAGATGAGTGGGGTAAGACCCTGGACGCCCTGGAAGCTGCCCTGGCCCTGCACAAGTCCCTGAACCAGGCCCTTTTGCATCTGCATGCCCCGGGATCTGCCCACGCAGACCCCCACGTGTGGATCCCGCTCCTCCATGGCTCCCCACACGCAGACCTTCATTGGGAGGAAGCCTCCACCCTGAGACTTGACTCCCTTGGATTGTCCAGGGACATTCCTTGCCGTGCCTCGCTTCCCTTCCCACATCTGCCACCTTGGGACCTATGGCCTCCTGGCTTCTCTCCGGTAGAATTGTTCACTTCTCTGCTCTTCCTCAGCTCTGTGCCTTCCTGGAGAAGCATTTCCTAGATGAGGAGGTGAAACTGATCAACAAGAGGGGCGACCACATGACCAAGCTCGGCAGGCTTGCTGGCCCGCAGGCGGGGCGGGGCGATGTGGGGCGGGGCGGGGCGAGTCATCTCTTTGGAAGGCTCAGCCTCCAGCACCACTAGGGGTCTCTGGAGCCCAGAGGCCGTGGGCGTGGGGGAGGGCACCGTTCCCCCAGCGCGCGGGCTCCTGCCCGAGCCCCTCCAGCCAGGAGGCCTCTTGCTAACTGCCCTCGTGTAGCCCCCTAAGGAGCCCTGAGGCAAGGGTCAACCATAAAGCTCTAGGCAGCAGGTGCCGATGGTGTGTGTGTGCGTGTCTGGCGCCGGGACTCTAGAAGGGTTGAACCCTCCCCCCGTGGGTGGCGTGCTCTAGGCACTTCAGGCCCGAGCCATTTCTGACTCCAGGGAGGGTGGAGCTCAGTGGGTAGCAGGAAGCAGGCTGAGAGTTTTCCAGGGTAACAGCAAGCAGAAAGGGGTCCTGGGCACCTGGGAGTGACTATGGAAGTGAGCTCTGGAAAGCAAGCACAGGAGACTAGCTCTGAGGGCCGCTTCCCCCCTGCCCGCCCGCCCCTCGCCCGGGCTTGGAAGAGATGAGGCCCGTCTCGAACGCTAGGGTCTTCCCCAATGTCAAGCACACACTCGGTAGCAACCACTCCTGAGGAGCTGAGCAGCTGGGAGCTTAAGATGGACGAGAAGTGCTGAGCTGGGGTTTTGGGTCTCGGTGGAGAAAGGAGAGGGGGAAAGTAGTGTTCCTATTCTCTACAGGGGAACGGAAGAAGCTTGCAGCATCTCGGGGCAAGCCGGCAAACTGCTGTGTCAGCTCTGACCCCCATGCCTTTGGTTTCTGGGAGAAGAGGAATCGGGAAGTGGCTGCTAGGTGCCGTGGGCTCAGATCCATGCCCTCTTGCTCTCCGCATACAAGAGGATCTGGTTGCGGGGGTTCCTGTGTCTGGCACAAGGCCGATGACCCGGCACCCAAGACTCCTCACTCAGAGCTTCCTGTTCCCTTCCTTGGGGATGGTGTGCTCACACATGCACATGTGGCCTCGGGAGCCTAGAACCAGGAGGGGAAAAGTGCTTGTCTTTCTTCTTTGCCCCTGAAAATAGAGCCATCTCAGCGGAGCCCCGGAGAGATGCGTCAAGCCAGTGCGCCGGACCTTGCTGCCGTGATGGAAATGGCCTCCATCTGTGCTGTAGCCACGTGTGAAGAAGGGCTACTGTGTGGAGCCTCCTTCATCACACAGCTCCTTCCCGCCCAAGAGAGCATGAGCCGTGTGTTTGTCGCTTGCAAGTCCCAAGCAGGCAAACGAGGCCTCCCTTCCTTGAGAGAACACTGGCATTCCAGACAGCAATCCCAATCTCTCCAGGGCAGCAGGAGGAAAGGAGGCATTGGGAAGCCATGGGTCAGCAAGCGGGGGGGAGGCTTGGAGGCTCTGAATCCAAGAGGAGGGAGGGGCCTGTGGAGAGGTCCACCAAGCCCCCATGCCCCCATGTTGGACGACACCTGGACTCCTTCGATAGAGATGGATTTTTTTTCTGGCCATTTCTGGACACACGCCTCAAGCACACCCATTCCGCCCTGCCACCCCCTAACCCCCTCCCCTGCCAAGCAAGCAGTGCACCGGCACACGTGAGGAGGGCCCTCCCCGTCACCAGAGCTTGGAGTTGGAAGAAACTCGAGGTGAACGCGGGGGTCTGCCACCCAGTGGGCTGAGCTCTGGATGGGAAGGGGATGGGAGGCGAGCCAGCCAGCGTAAGGTTCTAGGCTCAGCAGCCGGGCCTAGCACGCAAGTGGTCTCCTACCGGACTGAGCTGTTGGGGGGAAGACAGCCAGTTGCGTCCTGGGCAGGGGGGTTCCCCCGGAGGACACAGGAGTCGAGAGGGAGGCGCCAGAGTCTGGAGTCACGGGAGGGAGTTGAGAGACTCAGGGAACGAGTGGAGTCTGGTCGAGCAAGAAAAGGCCAGAGAGCGGTCCCGAGCATCCTCCAGCAGGAATGAGGGCCCAAGGGGTTGTGCCACACCTGGCGTGGCCAGAGTGGGGGTGTGTGGCGATGGGGCCTGGGTGGGCCCCGGCCCTCACAGAGGGGGTCGAGGCTGGGAGGAGGAATCCCCCAGCGAAGCTGAGCACCCAGGTGGGGCTGGAGCCCAGAACACCTGAGGGCCCTGTGCTGGAGCCTGAGTTCTGCGGCTCCAAAGGAGGACCTCCGCACCCGGGTATCCCAAGTCCCTGAAAATGTCCCGTCTCTGGACGGAGTGCCCCATTGGTCGAGGCAGTCCAGGGAGGCCAGCGCCTGGTGGCTCCCAGGCCAGGCTAGGGCCTGGCACGCTCGGCACGGTCTAGAATTGGCAAGCCAGCGAGAGCTCTACGAGGCCAGCCTGGAAGGCAGCTGGCAGGCTTTCCCGAAACCTCTGGCACTGCAGGGCCAATGGCCCTAGGTAGGCCCGCCTGACCAGTTGGCGGGACTTTGGTTGGCGAGGAATCCCCCTCTGAAGAGGGACCAGGCTCTTGGCTTGGACCAGGGGAGCGATGGGATGCAGCGAGGTTCTCCCATCAGCCCCAGATCTGGCCCAGGGCTGCCCACCCCCACAGCCCCTCCTGCCAGGGTCCCCGCCCCTCCCCCTGCCTTCCAATGCAGCCGCCTGCCCTCCCCCTCCGGGAAGTGTGAGGAAGGAAGACTTCTCCTCCCACCCTGGCCCCTAGCGCTGGTAGTTGGGCTCCGACTTGCCGCCAGGGGGCGGCTTTGGCGCTCCTGTTTCTGCTTCTGTCTCCCGCACCGCTTTTGACGACGCGGGCGGGCGGAGATGAGAAAACAGCTGTCCAGGAGGCAAGAGAAGACGTTCTCTTCTAGCCCAGCCCCCAGCCAGCAGACCCCTCTCACGTCAGTGACCTCTTTCAAGCCCGTGGCCTGCTGGTGGCCTGTGGTGAGTGCATTCTGGAACCCTGCTCCCCCGCACCGCGTTTGTTTCCTTGGCAGCCGACACGCTCCCCGAAGTGCGTTCGGTGGCTTGGGGCAGGATGTGTAAGGGCCGCCCCCGTCCGGGCACTATGGCCGGCGGCGGCGGGGGGCAACTGCGAGTGGAGCCAAAGGCCCCCGCATCAAAAATGGTTTCCCTCACCCCGCCCTCAGCCACGCCCCGGGCCCACCGTCTCCACGGCAACGAGGTGGGGCGGGGGCGGGGCGAGGCTCCTGGGGGCGGGCGGGAGGGGTGCCTCACGTGCCAGTGCCAGGGAGGCGGTGGGCGCGGTGGCCCCGGCTGGCGGGGCGCTGGCGCCTCGCTCCCGCCCCCAGGCCCTGGCCAGACCCCCTGTGCCGATGAGCAGACCCACCCAAGATTTTGGAGTCCCTCTTCTACAGAGAGGAAAGGCCAAACGGTCCTTCTCTTTCGCTTCCCCATAGGCTTGAATGAGCATCTAGCCTCCCCACCTTAGGGAGGCTTTGAGCACGGCCCTCACACCTTCTAGAGAAGCTCTGAGCCCATTTGGTCTGCATTTGCCCTGAGTAGGCAAAGTTGATAGACTTTGCATTGTCCAACGGTTTCCTGGGACTGGAGTCGTTGCCATGGTTACCGAGGGCCGGGCTGCAGCCTCCTACCATCCCCCACCCACAAGTCTCCCGCCGCTGAGGTCACCTCTTCAGAGATCAAGAGCCTCCCACCCAGAGCCCACATCCCCCTAGGGAACTCTCAGCCTATCACACCTTCCCCTAGGACTGAGCCGGCCCTCCAGGTCCCCCAGCCCACCTCAGGGAGTTGCCAGGGTCCTGGAACAGCCTGGGCAACTTCCCAATGAGCCTCCGTTGATCTCGCGGCGCCAACCCCCGGTGTGCGGAGCTTCCCTCCGCACTTCTGAGGAACGCCCCCGGCTTCCAGACAAGTCCACGCTCTCAGAGACAACCCCGCAAGCCCACCGACTTTCTGCGCCAGCCCCGGCACCCCAGAATCCTCACCTCCCAGGATTCCCAATGTCCCCATCAAGGTCCCACCTCCCAGAACCTTTCGACTTCCCAGAATCCGCCTGGGGACCCCTGCATCCCGCCAGGCACACCGAGACCGACCCTCCCCCACCCACAGTCCCATTCCCCGTTTCACAACCACCTCGCTGGTTCCTTCTCCAGGCGCGTGACTGACCCACTCCCCCCGCTCCTGGGGCATGGAGTTCGGGGCTAGGTGGGTTGCTTCTGGTGGCCCAAGTGGAGGCGCTCTCGCAAGGAAGGCCTGGCGTCCAGGCAGCTCGGTGCTCTCCGGGGCTGGGTAGTTGCAGGAGACTGGGCGCCGTGCCAAGACGCTCCCAGATCCGCTTGGGGCTCCTTCCCTTCTCCGCTCTTTCCCACCGGGGACTTCTGGGAAATGCGCGTGGAAAGCAGCGAACCTGTTTCTGTCTAATGTACGCGAGCCTTCCCAAGATGAGTGGGGTAAGACCCTGGACGCCCTGGAAGCTGCCCTGGCCCTGCACAAGTCCCTGAACCAGGCCCTTTTGCATCTGCATGCCCCGGGATCTGCCCACGCAGACCCCCACGTGTGGATCCCGCTCCTCCATGGCTCCCCACACGCAGACCTTCCTTGGGATGAAGCCTCCACCCTGAGACTTGACTCCCTTGGATTGTCCAGGGACATTCCTTGCCGTGCCTCGCTTCCCTTCCCACATCTGCCACCTTGGGACCTATGGCCTCCTGGCTTCTCTCCGGTAGAATTGTTCACTTCTCTGCTCTTCCTCAGCTCTGTGCCTTCCTGGAGAAGCATTTCCTAGATGAGGAGGTGAAACTGATCAACAAGAGGGGCGACCACATGACCAAGCTCGGCAGGCTTGCTGGCCCGCAGGCGGGGCGGGGCGATGTGGGGCGGGGCGGGGCGAGTCATCTCTTTGGAAGGCTCAGCCTCCAGCACCACTAGGGGTCTCTGGAGCCCAGAGGCCGTGGGCGTGGGGGAGGGCACCGTTCCCCCAGCGCGCGGGCTCCTGCCCGAGCCCCTCCAGCCAGGAGGCCTCTTGCTAACTGCCCTCGTGTAGCCCCCTAAGGAGCCCTGAGGCAAGGGTCAACCATAAAGCTCTAGGCAGCAGGTGCCGATGGTGTGTGTGTGCGTGTCTGGCGCCGGGACTCTAGAAGGGTTGAACCCTCCCCCCGTGGGTGGCGTGCTCTAGGCACTTCAGGCCCGAGCCATTTCTGACTCCAGGGAGGGTGGAGCTCAGTGGGTAGCAGGAAGCAGGCTGAGAGTTTTCCAGGGTAACAGCAAGCAGAAAGGGGTCCTGGGCACCTGGGAGTGACTATGGAAGTGAGCTCTGGAAAGCAAGCACAGGAGACTAGCTCTGAGGGCCGCTTCCCCCCTGCCCGCCCGCCCCTCGCCCGGGCTTGGAAGACATGAGGCCCGTCTCGAACGCTAGGGTCTTCCCCAATGTCAAGCACACACTCGGTAGCAACCACTCCTGAGGAGCTGAGCAGCTGGGAGCTTAAGATGGACGAGAAGTGCTGAGCTGGGGTTTTGGGTCTCGGTGGAGAAAGGAGAGGGGGAAAGTAGTGTTCCTATTCTCTACACGGGAACGGAAGAAGCTTGCAGCATCTCGGGGCAAGCCGGCAAACTGCTGTGTCAGCTCTGACCCCCATGCCTTTGGTTTCTGGGAGAAGAGGAATCGGGAAGTGGCTGCTAGGTGCCGTGGGCTCAGATCCATGCCCTCTTGCTCTCCGTACACAAGAGGATCTGGTTGCGGGGGTTCCTGTGTCTGGCACAAGGCCGATGACCCGGCACCCAAGACTCCTCACTCAGAGCTTCCTGTTCCCTTCCTTGGGGATGGTGTGCTCACACATGCACATGTGGCCTCGGGAGCCTAGAACCATGAGGGGAAAAGTGCTTGTCTTTCTTCTTTGCCCCTGAAAATAGAGCCATCTCAGCGGAGCCCCGGAGAGATGCGTCAAGCCAGTGCGCCGGACCTTGCTGCCGTGATGGAAATGGCCTCCATCTGTGCTGTAGCCACGTGTGAAGAAGGGCTACTGTGTGGAGCCTCCTTCATCACACAGCTCCTTCCCGCCCAAGAGAGCTTGAGCCGTGTGTTTGTCGCTTGCAAGTCCCAAGCAGGCAAACGAGGCCTCCCTTCCTTGAGAGAACACTGGCATTCCAGACAGCAATCCCAATCTCTCCAGGGCAGCAGGAGGAAAGGAGGCATTGGGAAGCCATGGGTCAGCAAGCGGGGGGGAGGCTTGGAGGCTCTGAATCCAAGAGGAGGGAGGGGCCTGTGGAGAGGTCCACCAAGCCCCCATGCCCCCATGTTGGACGACACCTGGACTCCTTCGATAGAGATGGATTTTTTTTCTGGCCATTTCTGGACACACGCCTCAAGCACACCCATTCCGCCCTGCCACCCCCCAACCCCCTCCCCTGCCAAGCAAGCAGTGCACCGGCACACGTGAGGAGGGCCCTCCCCGTCACCAGAGCTTGGAGTTGGAAGAAACTCGAGGTGAACGCGGGGGTCTGCCACCCAGTGGGCTGAGCTCTGGATGGGAAGGGGATGGGAGGCGAGCCAGCCAGCGTAAGGTTCTAGGCTCAGCAGCCGGGCCTAGCACGCAAGTGGTCTCCTACCGGACTGAGCTGTTGGGGGGAAGACAGCCAGTTGCGTCCTGGGCAGGGGGGTTCCCCCGGAGGACACAGGAGTCGAGAGGGAGGCGCCAGAGTCTGGAGTCACGGGAGGGAGTTGAGAGACTCAGGGAACGAGTGGAGTCTGGTCGAGCAAGAAAAGGCCAGAGAGCGGTCCCGAGCATCCTCCAGCAGGAATGAGGGCCCAAGGGGTTGTGCCACTCCTGGCGTGGCCAGAGTGGGGGTGTGTGGCGATGGGGCCTGGGTGGGCCCCGGCCCTCACAGAGGGGGTCGAGGCTGGGAGGAGGAATCCCCCAGCGAAGCTGAGCACCCAGGTGGGGCTGGAGCCCAGAACACCTGAGGGCCCTGTGCTGGAGCCTGAGTTCTGCGGCTCCAAAGGAGGACCTCCGCACCCGGGTATCCCAAGTCCCTGAAAATGTCCCGTCTCTGGACGGAGTGCCCCATTGGTCGAGGCAGTCCAGGGAGGCCAGCGCCTGGTGGCTCCCAGGCCAGGCTAGGGCCTGGCACGCTCGGCACGGTCTAGAATTGGCAAGCCAGCGAGAGCTCTACGAGGCCAGCCTGGAAGGCAGCTGGCAGGCTTTCCCGAAACCTCTGGCACTGCAGGGCCAATGGCCCTAGGTAGGCCCGCCTGACCAGGTGGCGGGACTTTGGTTGGCGAGGAATCCCCCTCTGAAGAGGGACCAGGCTCTTGGCTTGGACCAGGGGAGCGATGGGATGCAGCGAGGTTCTCCCATCAGCCCCAGATCTGGCCCAGGGCTGCCCACCCCCACAGCCCCTCCTGCCAGGGTCCCCGCCCCTCCCCCTGCCTTCCAATGCAGCCGCCTGCCCTCCCCCTCCGGGAAGTGTGAGGAAGGAAGACTTCTCCTCCCACCCTGGCCCCTAGCGCTGGTAGTTGGGCTCCGACTTGCCGCCAGGGGGCGGCTTTGGCGCTCCTGTTTCTGCTTCTGTCTCCCGCACCGCTTTTGACGACGCGGGCGGGCGGAGATGAGAAAACAGCTGTCCAGGAGGCAAGAGAAGACGTTCTCTTCTAGCCCAGCCCCCAGCCAGCAGACCCCTCTCACGTCAGTGACCTCTTTCAAGCCCGTGGCCTGCTGGTGGCCTGTGGTGAGTGCATTCTGGAACCCTGCTCCCCCGCACCGCGTTTGTTTCCTTGGCAGCCGACACGCTCCCCGAAGTGCGTTCGGTGGCTTGGGGCAGGATGTGTAAGGGCCGCCCCCGTCCGGGCACTATGGCCGGCGGCGGCGGGGGGCAACTGCGAGTGGAGCCAAAGGCCCCCGCATCACAAATGGTTTCCCTCACCCCGCCCTCAGCCACGCCCCGTGCCCACCGTCTCCACGGCAACGAGGTGGGGCGGGGGCGGGGCGAGGCTCCTGGGGGCGGGCGGGAGGGGTGCCTCACGTGCCAGTGCCAGGGAGGCGGTGGGCGCGGTGGCCCCGGCTGGCGGGGCGCTGGCGCCTCGCTCCCGCCCCCAGGCCCTGGCCAGACCCCCTGTGCCGATGAGCAGACCCACCCAAGATTTTGGAGTCCCTCTTCTACAGAGAGGAAAGGCCAAACGGTCCTTCTCTTTCGCTTCCCCATAGGCTTGAATGAGCATCTAGCCTCCCCACCTTAGGGAGGCTTTGAGCACGGCCCTCACACCTTCTAGAGAAGCTCTGAGCCCATTTGGTCTGCATTTGCCCTGAGTAGGCAAAGTTGATAGACTTTGCATTGTCCAACGGTTTCCTGGGACTGGAGTCGTTGCCATGGTTACCGAGGGCCGGGCTGCAGCCTCCTACCATCCCCCACCCACAAGTCTCCCGCCGCCCACATCCCCCTAGGGAACTCTCAGCCTATCACACCTTCCCCTAGGACTGAGCCGGCCCTCCAGGTCCCCCACCCCACCTCAGGGAGTTGCCAGCGTCCTGGAACAGCCTGGGCAACTTCCCAATGAGCCTCCGTTGATCTCGCGGCGCCAACCCCCGGTGTGCGGAGCTTCCCTCCGCACTTCTGAGGAACGCCCCCCGGCTTCCAGACAAGTCCACGCTCTCAGAGACAACCCCGCAAGCCCACCGACTTTCTGCGCCAGCCCCGGCACCCCAGAATCCTCACCTCCCAGGATTCCCAATGTCCCCATCAAGGTCCCACCTCCCAGAACCTTTCGACTTCCCAGAATCGGCCTGGGGACCCCTGCATCCCGCCAGGCACACCGAGACCGACCCTCCCCCACCCACAGTCCCATTCCCCGTTTCACAACCACCTCGCTGGTTCCTTCTCCAGGCGCGTGACTGACCCACTCCCCCCGCTCCTGGGGCATGGAGTTCGGGGCTAGGTGGGTTGCTTCTGGTGGCCCAAGTGGAGGCGCTCTCGCAAGGAAGGCCTGGCGTCCAGGCAGCTCGGTGCTCTCCGGGGCTGGGTAGTTGCAGGAGACTGGGCGCCGTGCCAAGACGCTCCCAGATCCGCTTGGGGCTCCTTCCCTTCTCCGCTCTTTCCCACCGGGGACTTCTGGGAAATGCGCGTGGAAAGCAGCGAACCTGTTTCTGTCTAATGTACGCGAGCCTTCCCAAGATGAGTGGGGTAAGACCCTGGACGCCCTGGAAGCTGCCCTGGCCCTGCACAAGTCCCTGAACCAGGCCCTTTTGCATCTGCATGCCCCGGGATCTGCCCACGCAGACCCCCACGTGTGGATCCCGCTCCTCCATGGCTCCCCACACGCAGACCTTCCTTGGGATGAAGCCTCCACCCTGAGACTTGACTCCCTTGGATTGTCCAGGGACATTCCTTGCCGTGCCTCGCTTCCCACATCTGCCACCTTGGGACCTATGGCCTCCTGGCTTCTCTCCGGTAGAATTGTTCACTTCTCTGCTCTTCCTCAGCTCTGTGCCTTCCTGGAGAAGCATTTCCTAGATGAGGAGGTGAAACTGATCAACAAGAGGGGCGACCACATGACCAAGCTCGGCAGGCTTGCTGGCCCGCAGGCGGGGCGGGGCGATGTGGGGCGGGGCGGGGCGAGTCATCTCTTTGGAAGGCTCAGCCTCCAGCACCACTAGGGGTCTCTGGAGCCCAGAGGCCGTGGGCGTGGGGGAGGGCACCGTTCCCCCAGCGCGCGGGCTCCTGCCCGAGCCCCTCCAGCCAGGAGGCCTCTTGCTAACTGCCCTCGTGTAGCCCCCTAAGGAGCCCTGAGGCAAGGGTCAACCATAAAGCTCTAGGCAGCAGGTGCCGATGGTGTGTGTGTGCGTGTCTGGCGCCGGGACTCTAGAAGGGTTGAACCCTCCCCCCGTGGGTGGCGTGCTCTAGGCACTTCAGGCCCGAGCCATTTCTGACTCCAGGGAGGGTGGAGCTCAGTGGGTAGCAGGAAGCAGGCTGAGAGTTTTCCAGGGTAACAGCAAGCAGAAAGGGGTCCTGGGCACCTGGGAGTGACTATGGAAGTGAGCTCTGGAAAGCAAGCACAGGAGACTAGCTCTGAGGGCCGCTTCCCCCCTGCCCGCCCGCCCCTCGCCCGGTCTTGGAAGACATGAGGCCCGTCTTGAACGCTAGGGTCTTCCCAATGTCAAGCACACACTCGGTAGCAACCACTCCTGAGGAGCTGAGCAGCTGGGAGCTTAAGATGGACGAGAAGTGCTGAGCTGGGGTTTTGGGTCTCGGTGGAGAAAGGAGAGGGGGAAAGTAGTGTTCCTATTCTCTACAGGGGAACGGAAGAAGCTTGCAGCATCTCGGGGCAAGCCGGCAAACTGCTGTGTCAGCTCTGACCCCCATGCCTTTGGTTTCTGGGAGAAGAGGAATCGGGAAGTGGCTGCTAGGTGCCGTGGGCTCAGATCCATGCCCTCTTGCTCTCCGTACACAACAGGATCTGGTTGCGGGGGTTCCTGTGTCTGGCACAAGGCCGATGACCCGGCACCCAAGACTCCTCACTCAGAGCTTCCTGTTCCCTTCCTTGGGGATGGTGTGCTCACACATGCACATGTGGCCTCGGGAGCCTAGAACCATGAGGGGAAAAGTGCTTGTCTTTCTTCTTTGCCCCTGAAAATAGAGCCATCTCAGCGGAGCCCCGGAGAGATGCGTCAAGCCAGTGCGCCGGACCTTGCTGCCGTGATGGAAATGGCCTCCATCTGTGCGGTAGCCACGTGTGAAGAAGGGCTACTGTGTGGAGCCTCCTTCATCACACAGCTCCTTCCCGCCCAAGAGAGCTTGAGCCGTGTGTTTGTCGCTTGCAAGTCCCAAGCAGGCAAACGAGGCCTCCCTTCCTTGAGAGAACACTGGCATTCCAGACAGCATTCCCAATCTCTCCAGGGCAGCAGGAGGAAAGGAGGCACTGGGAAGCCATGGGTCAGCAAGCGGGGGGAGGCTTGGAGGCTCTGAATCCAAGAGGAGGGAGGGTCCTGTGGAGAGGTCCACCAAGCCCCCATGCCCCCATGTTGGACGACACCTGGACTCCTTCGATAGAGATGGATTTGTTTTCTGGCCATTTCTGGACACACGCCTCAAGCACACCCATTCCGCCCTGCCACCCCCCAACCCCCTCCCCTGCCAAGCAAGCAGTGCACCGGCACACGTGAGGAGGGCCCTCCCCGTCACCAGAGCTTGGAGTTGGAAGAAACTCGAGGTGAACGCGGGGGTCTGCCACCCAGTGGGCTGAGCTCTGGATGGGAAGGGGATGGGAGGCGAGCCAGCCAGCGTAAGGTTCTAGGCTCAGCAGCCGGGCCTAGCACGCAAGTGGTCTCCTACCGGACTGAGCTGTTGGGGGGAAGACAGCCAGTTGCGTCCTGGGCAGGGGGGTTCCCCCGGAGGACACAGGAGTCGAGAGGGAGGCGCCAGAGTCTGGAGTCACGGGAGGGAGTTGAGAGACTCAGGGAACGAGTGGAGTCTGGTCGAGCAAGAAAAGGCCAGAGAGCGGTCCCGAGCATCCTCCAGCAGGAATGAGGGCCCAAGGGGTTGTGCCACTCCTGGCGTGGCCAGAGTGGGGGTGTGTGGCGATGGGGCCTGGGTGGGCCCCGGCCCTCACAGAGGGGGTCGAGGCTGGGAGGAGGAATCCCCCAGCGAAGCTGAGCACCCAGGTGGGGCTGGAGCCCAGAACACCTGAGGGCCCTGTGCTGGAGCCTGAGTTCTGCGGCTCCAAAGGAGGACCTCCGCACCCGGGTATCCCAAGTCCCTGAAAATGTCCCGTCTCTGGACGGAGTGCCCCATTGGTCGAGGCCGTCCAGGGAGGCCAGCGCCTGGTGGCTCCCAGGCCAGGCTAGGGCCTGGCACGCTCGGCACGGTCTAGAATTGGCAAGCCAGCGAGAGCTCTACGAGGCCAGCCTGGAAGGCAGCTGGCAGGCTTTCCCGAAACCTCTGGCACTGCAGGGCCAATGGCCCTAGGTAGGCCCGCCTGACCAGGTGGCGGGACTTTGGTTGGCGAGGAATCCCCCTCTGAAGAGGGACCAGGCTCTTGGCTTGGACCAGGGGAGCGATGGGATGCAGCGAGGTTCTCACATCAGCCCCAGATCTGGCCCAGGGGTGCCCACCCCCACAGCCCCTCCTGCCAGGGTCCCCGCCCCTCCCCCTGCCTTCCAATGCAGCCGCCTGCCCTCCCCCTCCGGGAAGTGTGAGGAAGGAAGACTTCTCCTCCCACCCTGGCCCCTAGCGCTGGTAGTTGGGCTCCGACTTGCCGCCAGGGGGCGGCTTTGGCGCTCCTGTTTCTGCTTCTGTCTCTCGCACCGCTTTTGACGACGCGGGCGGGCGGAGATGAGAAAACAGCTGTCCAGGAGGCAAGAGAAGACGTTCTCTTCTAGCCCAGCCCCCAGCCAGCAGACTCCTCTCACGTCAGTGACCTCTTTCAAGCCCGTGGCCAGCTGGTGGCCTGTGGTGAGTGCATTCTGGAACACTGCTCCCCCGCACCGCGTTTGTTTCCTTGGCAGCCGACACGCTCCCCGAAGTGCGTTCGGTGGCTTGGGGCAGGATGTGTAAGGGCCGCCCCCGTCCGGGCACTATGGCCGGCGGCGGCGGGGGGCAACTGCGAGTGGAGCCAAAGGCCCCCGCATCAAAAATGGTTTCCCTCACCCCGCCCTCAGCCACGCCCCGGGCCCACCGTCTCCACGGCAACGAGGTGGGGCGGGGGCGGGGCGAGGCTCCTGGGGGCGGGCGGGAGGGGTGCCTCGCGTGCCAGTGCCAGGGAGGCGGTGGGCGCGGTGGCCCCGGCTGGCGGGGCGCTGGCGCCTCGCTCTCGCCCCCAGGCCCTGGCCAGACCCCCTGTGCCGATGAGCAGACCCACCCAAGATTTTGGAGTCCCTCTTCTACAGAGAGGAAAGGCCAAACGGTCCTTCTCTTTCGCTTCCCCATAGGCTTGAATGAGCATCTAGCCTCCCCATCTTAGGGAGGCTTTGAGCACGGCCCTCACACCTTCTAGAGAAGCTCTGAGCCCATTTGGTCTGCATTTGCCCTGAGTAGGCAAAGTTGATAGACTTTGCATTGTCCAACGGTTTCCTGGGACTGGAGTCGTTGCCATGGTTACCGAGGGCCGGGCTGCAGCCTCCTACCATCCCCCACCCACAAGTCTCCCGCCTCCCACATCCCCCTAGGGAACTCTCAGCCTATCACACCTTCCCCTAGGACTGAGCCGGCCCTCCAGGTCCCCCAGCCCACCTCAGGGAGTTGCCAGGGTCCTGGAACAGCCTGGGCAACTTCCCAATGAGCCTCCGTTGATCTCGCAGCGCCAACCCCCGGTGTGCGGAGCTTCCCTCCGCACTTCTGAGGAACGCCCCCGGCTTCCAGACAAGTCCACGCTCTCAGAGACAACCCCGCAAGCCCACCGACTTTCTGCGCCAGCCCCGGCACCCCAGAATCCTCACCTCCCAGGATTCCCAATGTCCCCATCAAGGTCCCACCTCCCAGAACCTTTCGACTTCCCAGAATCGGCCTGGGGACCCCTGCATCCCTCCAGGCACACCGAGACAGACCCTCCCCCACCCACAGTCCCATTCCCCGTTTCACAACCACCTCGCTGGTTCCTTCTCCAGGCGCGTGACTGACCCACTCCCCCCGCTCCTGGGGCATGGAGTTCGGGGCTAGGTGGGTTGCTTCTGGTGGCCCAAGTGGAGGCGCTCTCGCAAGGAAGGCCTGGCGTCCAGGCAGCTCGGTGCTCTCCGGGGCTGGGTAGTTGCAGGAGACTGGGCGCCGTGCCAAGACGCTCCCAGATCCGCTTGGGGCTCCTTCCCTTCTCCGCTCTTTCCCACCGGGGACTTCTGGGAAATGCGCGTGGAAAGCAGCGAACCTGTTTCTGTCTAATGTACGCGAGCCTTCCAAAGATGAGTGGGGTAAGACCCTGGACGCCCTGGAAGCTGCCCTGGCCCTGCACAAGTCCCTGAACCAGGCCCTTTTGCATCTGCATGCCCCGGGATCTGCCCACGCAGACCCCCACGTGTGGATCCCGCTCCTCCATGGCTCCCCACACGCAGACCTTCCTTGGGATGAAGCCTCCACCCTGAGACTTGACTCCCTTGGATTGTCCAGGGACATTCCTTGCCGTGCCTCGCTTCCCACATCTGCCACCTTGGGACCTATGGCCTCCTGGCTTCTCTCCGGTAGAATTGTTCACTTCTCTGCTCTTCCTCAGCTCTGTGCCTTCCTGGAGAAGCATTTCCTAGATGAGGAGGTGAAACTGATCAACAAGAGGGGCGACCACATGACCAAGCTCGGCAGGCTTGCTGGCCCGCAGGCGGGGCGGGGCGAGTCATCTCTTTGGAAGGCTCAGCCTCCAGCACCACTAGGGGTCTCTGGAGCCCAGAGGCCGTGGGCGTGGGGGAGGGCACCGTTCCCCCAGCGCGCGGGCTCCTGCCCGAGCCCCTCCAGCCAGGAGGCCTCTTGCTAACTGCCCTCGTGTAGCCCCCTAAGGAGCCCTGAGGCAAGGGTCAACCATAAAGCTCTAGGCAGCAGGTGCCGATGGTGTGTGTGTGCGTGTCTGGCGCCGGGACTCTAGAAGGGTTGAACCCTCCCCCCGTGGGTGGCGTGCTCTAGGCACTTCAGGCCCGAGCCATTTCTGACTCCAGGGAGGGTGGAGCTCAGTGGGTAGCAGGAAGCAGGCTGAGAGTTTTCCAGGGTAACAGCAAGCAGAAAGGGGTCCTGGGCACCTGGGAGTGACTATGGAAGTGAGCTCTGGAAAGCAAGCACAGGAGACTAGCTCTGAGGGCCGCTTCCCCCCTGCCCGCCCGCCCCTCGCCCGGGCTTGGAAGAGATGAGGCCCGTCTTGAACGCTAGGGGCTTCCCCAATGTCAAGCACACACTCGGTAGCAACCACTCCTGAGGAGCTGAGCAGCTGGGAGCTTAAGATGGCCGAGAAGTGCTGAGCTGGGGTTTTGGGTCTCGGTGGAGAAAGGAGAGGGGGAAAGTAGTGTTCCTATTCTCTACAGGGGAACGGAAGAAGCTTGCAGCATCTCGGGGCAAGCCGGCAAACTGCTGTGTCAGCTCTGACCCCCATGCCTTTGGTTTCTGGCAGAAGAGGAATCGGGAAGTGGCTGCTAGGTGCCGTGGGCTCAGATCCATGCCCTCTTGCTCTCCGTACACAACAGGATCTGTTTGCGGGGGTTCCTGTGTCTGGCACAAGGCCGATGACCCGGCACCCAAGACTCCTCACTCAGAGCTTCCTGTTCCCTTCCTTGGGGATGGTGTGCTCACACATGCACATGTGGCCTCGGGAGCCTAGAACCATGAGGGGAAAAGTGCTTGTCTTTCTTCTTTGCCCCTGAAAATAGAGCCATCTCAGCGGAGCCCCGGAGAGATGCGTCAAGCCAGTGCGCCGGACCTTGCTGCCGTGATGGAAATGGCCTCCATCTGTGCGGTAGCCACGTGTGAAGAAGGGCTACTGTGTGGAGCCTCCTTCATCACACAGCTCCTTCCCGCCCAAGAGAGCTTGAGCCGTGTGTTTGTCGCTTGCAAGTCCCAAGCAGGCAAACGAGGCCTCCCTTCCTTGAGAGAACACTGGCATTCCAGACAGCATTCCCAATCTCTCCAGGGCAGCAGGAGGAAAGGAGGCACTGGGAAGCCATGGGTCAGCAAGCGGGGGGAGGCTTGGAGGCTCTGAATCCAAGAGGAGGGAGGGGCCTGTGGAGAGGTCCACCAAGCCCCCATGCCCCCATGTTGGACGACACCTGGACTCCTTCGATAGAGATGGATTTTTTTTCTGGCCATTTCTGGACACACGCCTCAAGCACACCCATTCCGCCCTGCCACCCCCCAACCCCCTCCCCTGCCAAGCAAGCAGTGCACCGGCACACGTGAGGAGGGCCCACCCCGTCACCAGAGCTTGGAGTTGGAAGAAACTCGAGGTGAACGCGGGGGTCTGCCACCCAGTGGGCTGAGCTCTGGATGGGAAGGGGATGGGAGGCGAGCCAGCCAGCGTAAGGTTCTAGGCTCAGCAGCCGGGCCTAGCACGCAAGTGGTCTCCTACCGGACTGAGCTGTTGGGGGGAAGACAGCCAGTTGCGTCCTGGGCAGGGGGGTTCCCCCGGAGGACACAGGAGTCGAGAGGGAGGCGCCAGAGTCTGGAGTCACGGGAGGGAGTTGAGAGACTCAGGGAACGAGTGGAGTCTGGTCGAGCAAGAAAAGGCCAGAGAGCGGTCCCGAGCATCCTCCAGCAGGAATGAGGGCCCAAGGGGTTGTGCCACTCCTGGCGTGGCCAGAGTGGGGGTGTGTGGCGATGGGGCCTGGGTGGGCCCCGGCCCTCACAGAGGGGGTCGAGGCTGGGAGGAGGAATCCCCCAGCGAAGCTGAGCACCCAGGTGGGGCTGGAGCCCAGAACACCTGAGGGCCCTGTGCTGGAGCCTGAGTTCTGCGGCTCCAAAGGAGGACCTCCGCACCCGGGTATCCCAAGTCCCTGAAAATGTCCCGTCTCTGGACGGAGTGCCCCATTGGTCGAGGCCGTCCAGGGAGGCCAGCGCCTGGTGGCTCCCAGGCCAGGCTAGGGCCTGGCACGCTCTGCACGGTCTAGAATTGGCAAGCCAGCGAGAGCTCTACGAGTCCAGCCTGGAAGGCAGCTGGCAGGCTTTCCCGAAACCTCTGGCACTGCAGGGCCAATGGCCCTAGGTAGGCCCGCCTGACCAGGTGGCGGGACTTTGGTTGGCGAGGAATCCCCCTCTGAAGAGGGACCAGGCTCTTGGCTTGGACCAGGGGAGCGATGGGATGCAGCGAGGTTCTCACATCAGCCCCAGATCTGGCCCAGGGGTGCCCACCCCCACAGCCCCTCCTGCCAGGGTCCCCGCCCCTCCCCCTGCCTTCCAATGCAGCCACCTGCCCGCCCCCTCCGGGAAGTGTGAGGAAGGAAGACTTCTCCTCCCACCCTGGCCCCTAGCGCTGGTAGTTGGGCTCCGACTTGCCGCCAGGAGGCGGCTTTGGCGCTCCTGTTTCTGCTTCTGTCTCTCGCACCGCTTTTGACGACGCGGGCGGGCGGAGATGAGAAAACAGCTGTCCAGGAGGCAAGAGAAGACGTTCTCTTCTAGCCCAGCCCCCAGCCAGCAGACTCCTCTCACGTCAGTGACCTCTTTCAAGCCCGTGGCCAGCTGGTGGCCTGTGGTGATTGCATTCTGGAACCCTGCTCCCCCGCACCGCGTTTGTTTCCTTGGCAGCCGACACGCTCCCCGAAGTGCGTTCGGTGGCTTGGGGCAGGATGTGTAAGGGCCGCCCCCGTCCGGGCACTATGGCCGGCGGCGGCGGGGGGCAACTGCGAGTGGAGCCAAAGGCCCCCGCATCACAAATGGTTTCCCTCACCCCGCCCTCAGCCACGCCCCGTGCCCACCGTCTCCATGGCAACGAGGTGGGGCGGGGGCGGGGCGAGGCTCCTGGGGGCGGGCGGGAGGGGTGCCTCGCGTGCCAGTGCCAGGGAGGCGGTGGGCGCGGTGGCCCCGGCTGGCGGGGCGCTGGCGCCTCGCTCCCGCCCCCAGGCCCTGGCCAGACCCCCTGTGCCGATGAGCAGACCCACCCAAGATTTTGGAGTCCCTCTTCTACAGAGAGGAAAGGCCAAACGGTCCTTCTCTTTCGCTTCCCCATAGGCTTGAATGAGCATCTAGCCTCCCCATCTTAGGGAGGCTTTGAGCACGGCCCTCACACCTTCTAGAGAAGCTCTGAGCCCATTTGGTCTGCATTTGCCCTGAGTAGGCAAAGTTGATAGACTTTGCATTGTCCAACGGTTTCCTGGGACTGGAGTCGTTGCCATGGTTACCGAGGGCCGGGCTGCAGCCTCCTACCATCCCCCACCCACAAGTCTCCCGCCGCCCACATCCCCCTAGGGAACTCTCAGCCTATCACACCTTCCCCTAGGACTGAGCCGGCCCTCCAGGTCCCCCAGCCCACCTCAGGGAGTTGCCAGGGTCCTGGAACAGCCTGGGCAACTTCCCAATGAGCCTCCGTTGATCTCGCAGCGCCAACCCCCGGTGTGCGGAGCTTCCCTCCGCACTTCTGAGGAACGCCCCCGGGTTCCAGACAAGTCCACGCTCTCAGAGACAACCCCGCAAGCCCACCGACTTTCTGCGCCAGCCCCGGCACCCCAGAATCCTCACCTCCCAGGATTCCCAATGTCCCCATCAAGGTCCCACCTCCCAGAACCTTTCGACTTCCCAGAATCCACCTGGGGACCCCTGCATCCCTCCAGGCACACCGAGACAGACCCTCCCACACCCACAGTCCCATTCCCCGTTTCACAACCACCTCGCTGGTTCCTTCTCCAGGCGCGTGACTGACCCACTCCCCCCGCTCCTGGGGCATGGAGTTCGGGGCTAGGTGGGTTGCTTCTGGTGGCCCAAGTGGAGGCGCTCTCGCAAGGAAGGCCTGGCGTCCAGGCAGCTCGGTGCTCTCCGGGGCTGGGTAGTTGCAGGAGACTGGGCGCCGTGCCAAGACGCTCCCAGATCCGCTTGGGGCTCCTTCCCTTCTCCGCTCTTTCCCACCGGGGACTTCTGGGAAATGCGCGTGGAAAGCAGCGAACCTGTTTCTGTCTAATGTACGCGAGCCTTCCAAAGATGAGTGGGGTAAGACCCTGGACGCCCTGGAAGCTGCCCTGGCCCTGCACAAGTCCCTGAACCAGGCCCTTTTGCATCTGCATGCCCCGGGATCTGCCCACGCAGACCCCCACGTGTGGATCCCGCTCCTCCATGGCTCCCCACACGCAGACCTTCCTTGGGATGAAGCCTCCACCCTGAGACTTGACTCCCTTGGATTGTCCAGGGACATTCCTTGCCGTGCCTCGCTTCCCTTCCCACATCTGCCACCTTGGGACCTATGGCCTCCTGGCTTCTCTCCGGTAGAATTGTTCACTTCTCTGCTCTTCCTCAGCTCTGTGCCTTCCTGGAGAAGCATTTCCTAGATGAGGAGGTGAAACTGATCAACAAGAGGGGCGACCACATGACCAAGCTCGGCAGGCTTGCTGGCCCGCAGGCGGGGCGGGGCGATGTGGGGCGGGGCGGGGCGAGTCATCTCTTTGGAAGGCTCAGCCTCCAGCACCACTAGGGGTCTCTGGAGCCCAGAGGCCGTGGGCGTGGGGGAGGGCACCGTTCCCCCAGCGCGCGGGCTCCTGCCCGAGCCCCTCCAGCCAGGAGGCCTCTTGCTAACTGCCCTCGTGTAGCCCCCTAAGGAGCCCTGAGGCAAGGGTCAACCATAAAGCTCTAGGCAGCAGGTGCCGATGGTGTGTGTGTGCGTGTCTGGCGCCGGGACTCTAGAAGGGTTGAACCCTCCCCCCGTGGGTGGCGTGCTCTAGGCACTTCAGGCCCGAGCCATTTCTGACTCCAGGGAGGGTGGAGCTCAGTGGGTAGCAGGAAGCAGGCTGAGAGTTTTCCAGGGTAACAGCAAGCAGAAAGGGGTCCTGGGCACCTGGGAGTGACTATGGAAGTGAGCTCTGGAAAGCAAGCACAGGAGACTAGCTCTGAGGGCCGCTTCCCCCCTGCCCGCCCGCCCCTCGCCCGGGCTTGGAAGACATGAGGCCCGTCTTGAACGCTAGGGTCTTCCCCAATGTCAAGCACACACTCGGTAGCAACCACTCCTGAGGAGCTGAGCAGCTGGGAGCTTAAGATGGCCGAGAAGTGCTGAGCTGGGGTTTTGGGTCTCGGTGGAGAAAGGAGAGGGGGAAAGTAGTGTTCCTATTCTCTACAGGGGAACGGAAGAAGCTTGCAGCATCTCGGGGCAAGCCGGCAAACTGCTGTGTCAGCTCTGACCCCCATGCCTTTGGTTTCTGGCAGAAGAGGAATCGGGAAGTGGCTGCTAGGTGCCGTGGGCTCAGATCCATGCCCTCTTGCTCTCCGTACACAACAGGATCTGTTTGCGGGGGTTCCTGTGTCTGGCACAAGGCCGATGACCCGGCACCCAAGACTCCTCACTCAGAGCTTCCTGTTCCCTTCCTTGGGGATGGTGTGCTCACACATGCACATGTGGCCTCGGGAGCCTAGAACCATGAGGGGAAAAGTGCTTGTCTTTCTTCTTTGCCCCTGAAAATAGAGCCATCTCAGCGGAGCCCCGGAGAGATGCGTCAAGCCAGTGCGCCGGACCTTGCTGCCGTGATGGAAATGGCCTCCATCTGTGCGGTAGCCACGTGTGAAGAAGGGCTACTGTGTGGAGCCTCCTTCATCACACAGCTCCTTCCCGCCCAAGAGAGCTTGAGCCGTGTGTTTGTCGCTTGCAAGTCCCAAGCAGGCAAACGAGGCCTCCCTTCCTTGAGAGAACACTGGCATTCCAGACAGCATTCCCAATCTCTCCAGGGCAGCAGGAGGAAAGGAGGCACTGGGAAGCCATGGGTCAGCAAGCGGGGGGAGGCTTGGAGGCTCTGAATCCAAGAGGAGGGAGGGGCCTGTGGAGAGGTCCACCAAGCCCCCATGCCCCCATGTTGGACGACACCTGGACTCCTTCGATAGAGATGGATTTTTTTTCTGGCCATTTCTGGACACACGCCTCAAGCACACCCATTCCGCCCTGCCACCCCCCAACCCCCTCCCCTGCCAAGCAAGCAGTGCACCGGCACACGTGAGGAGGGCCCACCCCGTCACCAGAGCTTGGAGTTGGAAGAAACTCGAGGTGAACGCGGGGGTCTGCCACCCAGTGGGCTGAGCTCTGGATGGGAAGGGGATGGGAGGCGAGCCAGCCAGCGTAAGGTTCTAGGCTCAGCAGCCGGGCCTAGCACGCAAGTGGTCTCCTACCGGACTGAGCTGTTGGGGGGAAGACAGCCAGTTGCGTCCTGGGCAGGGGGGTTCCCCCGGAGGACACAGGAGTCGAGAGGGAGGCGCCAGAGTCTGGAGTCACGGGAGGGAGTTGAGAGACTCAGGGAACGAGTGGAGTCTGGTCGAGCAAGAAAAGGCCAGAGAGCGGTCCCGAGCATCCTCCAGCAGGAATGAGGGCCCAAGGGGTTGTGCCACTCCTGGCGTGGCCAGAGTGGGGGTGTGTGGAGATGGGGCCTGGGTGGGCCCCGGCCCTCACAGAGGGGGTCGAGGCTGGGAGGAGGAATCCCCCAGCGAAGCTGAGCACCCAGGTGGGGCTGGAGCCCAGAACACCTGAGGGCCCTGTGCTGGAGCCTGAGTTCTGCGGCTCCAAAGGAGGACCTCCGCACCCGGGTATCCCAAGTCCCTGAAAATGTCCCGTCTCTGGACGGAGTGCCCCATTGGTCGAGGCCGTCCAGGGAGGCCAGCGCCTGGTGGCTCCCAGGCCAGGCTAGGGCCTGGCACGCTCTGCACGGTCTAGAATTGGCAAGCCAGCGAGAGCTCTACGAGTCCAGCCTGGAAGGCAGCTGGCAGGCTTTCCCGAAACCTCTGGCACTGCAGGGCCAATGGCCCTAGGTAGGCCCGCCTGACCAGGTGGCGGGACTTTGGTTGGCGAGGAATCCCCCTCTGAAGAGGGACCAGGCTCTTGGCTTGGACCAGGGGAGCGATGGGATGCAGCGAGGTTCTCACATCAGCCCCAGATCTGGCCCAGGGGTGCCCACCCCCACAGCCCCTCCTGCCAGGGTCCCCGCCCCTCCCCCTGCCTTCCAATGCAGCCGCCTGCCCGCCCCCTCCGGGAAGTGT
Organism: Dasypus novemcinctus; assembly: GCF_030445035.2. Taxonomy (NCBI): domain Eukaryota; kingdom Metazoa; phylum Chordata; class Mammalia; order Cingulata; family Dasypodidae; genus Dasypus; species Dasypus novemcinctus. The sequence goes on along the minus strand of NW_026688358.1, from coordinate 44,468 downwards.
GAGGAAGGAAGACTTCTCCTCCCACCCTGGCCCCTAGCGCTGGTAGTTGGGCTCCGACTTGCCGCCAGGAGGCGGCTTTGGCGCTCCTGTTTCTGCTTCTGTCTCTCGCACCGCTTTTGACGACGCGGGCGGGCGGAGATGAGAAAACAGCTGTCCAGGAGGCAAGAGAAGACGTTCTCTTCTAGCCCAGCCCCCAGCCAGCAGACTCCTCTCACGTCAGTGACCTCTTTCAAGCCCGTGGCCAGCTGGTGGCCTGTGGTGAGTGCATTCTGGAACCCTGCTCCCCCGCACCGCGTTTGTTTCCTTGGCAGCCGACACGCTCCCCGAAGTGCGTTCGGTGGCTTGGGGCAGGATGTGTAAGGGCCGCCCCCGTCCGGGCACTATGGCCGGCGGCGGCGGGGGGCAACTGCGAGTGGAGCCAAAGGCCCCCGCATCACAAATGGTTTCCCTCACCCCGCCCTCAGCCACGCCCCGTGCCCACCGTCTCCATGGCAACGAGGTGGGGCGGGGGCGGGGCGAGGCTCCTGGGGGCGGGCGGGAGGGGTGCCTCGCGTGCCAGTGCCAGGGAGGCGGTGGGCGCGGTGGCCCCGGCTGGCGGGGCGCTGGCGCCTCGCTCCCGCCCCCAGGCCCTGGCCAGACCCCCTGTGCCGATGAGCAGACCCACCCAAGATTTTGGAGTCCCTCTTCTACAGAGAGGAAAGGCCAAACGGTCCTTCTCTTTCGCTTCCCCATAGGCTTGAATGAGCATCTAGCCTCCCCATCTTAGGGAGGCTTTGAGCACGGCCCTCACACCTTCTAGAGAAGCTCTGAGCCCATTTGGTCTGCATTTGCCCTGAGTAGGCAAAGTTGATAGACTTTGCATTGTCCAACGGTTTCCTGGGACTGGAGTCGTTGCCATGGTTACCGAGGGCCGGGCTGCAGCCTCCTACCATCCCCCACCCACAAGTCTCCCGCCGCCCACATTCCCCTAGGGAACTCTCAGCCTATCACACCTTCCCCTAGGACTGAGCCGGCCCTCCAGGTCCCCCACCCCACCTCAGGGAGTTGCCAGCGTCCTGGAACAGCCTGGGCAACTTCCCAATGAGCCTCCGTTGATCTCGCGGCGCCAACCCCCGGTGTGCGGAGCTTCCCTCCGCACTTCTGAGGAACGCCCCCGGCTTCCAGACAAGTCCACGCTCTCAGAGACAACCCCGCAAGCCCACCGACTTTCTGCGCCAGCCCCGGCACCCCAGAATCCTCACCTCCCAGGATTCCCAATGTCCCCATCAAGGTCCCACCTCCCAGAACCTTTCGACTTCCCAGAATCGGCCTGGGGACCCCTGCATCCCGCCAGGCACACCGAGACCGACCCTCCCCCACCCACAGTCCCATTCCCCGTTTCACAACCACCTCGCTGGTTCCTTCTCCAGGCGCGTGGCTGACCCACTCCCCCCGCTCCTGGGGCATGGAGTTCGGGGCTAGGTGGGTTGCTTCTGGTGGCCCAAGTGGAGGCGCTCTCGCAAGGAAGGCCTGGCGTCCAGGCAGCTCGGTGCTCTCCGGGGCTGGGTAGTTGCAGGAGACTGGGCGCCGTGCCAAGACGCTCCCAGATCCGCTTGGGGCTCCTTCCCTTCTCCGCTCTTTCCCCCCGGGGACTTCTGGGAAATGCGCGTGGAAAGCAGCGAACCTGTTTCTGTCTAATGTACGCGAGCCTTCCAAAGATGAGTGGGGTAAGACCCTGGACGCCCTGGAAGCTGCCCTGGCCCTGCACAAGTCCCTGAACCAGGCCCTTTTGCATCTGCATGCCCCGGGATCTGCCCACGCAGACCCCCACGTGTGGATCCCGCTCCTCCATGGCTCCCCACACGCAGGCCTTCCTTGGGATGAAGCCTCCACCCTGAGACTTGACTCCCTTGGATTGTCCAGGGACATTCCTTGCCGTGCCTCGCTTCCCACATCTGCCACCTTGGGACCTATGGCCTCCTGGCTTCTCTCCGGTAGAATTGTTCACTTCTCTGCTCTTCCTCAGCTCTGTGCCTTCCTGGAGAAGCATTTCCTAGATGAGGAGGTGAAACTGATCAACAAGAGGGGCGACCACATGACCAAGCTCGGCAGGCTTGCTGGCCCGCAGGCGGGGCGGGGCGATGTGGGGCGGGGCGGGGCGAGTCATCTCTTTGGAAGGCTCAGCCTCCAGCACCACTAGGGGTCTCTGGAGCCCAGAGGCCGTGGGCGTGGGGGAGGGCACCGTTCCGCCAGCGCGCGGGCTCCTGCCCGAGCCCCTCCAGCCAGGAGGCCTCTTGCTAACTGCCCTCGTGTAGCCCCCTAAGGAGCCCTGAGGCAAGGGTCAACCATAAAGCTCTAGGCAGCAGGTGCCGATGGTGTGTGTGTGCGTGTCTGGCGCCGGGACTCTAGAAGGGTTGAACCCTCCCCCCGTGGGTGGCGTGCTCTAGGCACTTCAGGCCCGAGCCATTTCTGACTCCAGGGAGGGTGGAGCTCAGTGGGTAGCAGGAAGCAGGCTGAGAGTTTTCCAGGGTAACAGCAAGCAGAAAGGGGTCCTGGGCACCTGGGAGTGACTATGGAAGTGAGCTCTGGAAAGCAAGCACAGGAGACTAGCTCTGAGGGCCGCTTCCCCCCTGCCCGCCCGCCCCTCGCCCGGGCTTGGAAGACATGAGGCCCGTCTTGAACGCTAGGGTCTTCCCCAATGTCAAGCACACACTCGGTAGCAACCACTCCTGAGGAGCTGAGCAGCTGGGAGCTTAAGATGGACGAGAAGTGCTGAGCTGGGGTTTTGGGTCTCGGTGGAGAAAGGAGAGGGGGAAAGTAGTGTTCCTATTCTCTACAGGGGAACGGAAGAAGCTTGCAGCATCTCGGGGCAAGCCGGCAAACTGCTGTGTCAGCTCTGACCCCCATGCCTTTGGTTTCTGGCAGAAGAGGAATCGGGAAGTGGCTGCTAGGTGCCGTGGGCTCAGATCCATGCCCTCTTGCTCTCCGTACACAACAGGATCTGGTTGCGGGGGTTCCTGTGTCTGGCACAAGGCCGATGACCCGGCACCCAAGACTCCTCACTCAGAGCTTCCTGTTCCCTTCCTTGGGGATGGTGTGCTCACACATGCACATGTGGCCTCGGGAGCCTAGAACCATGAGGGGAAAAGTGCTTGTCTTTCTTCTTTGCCCCTGAAAATAGAGCCATCTCAGCGGAGCCCCGGAGAGATGCGTCAAGCCAGTGCGCCGGACCTTGCTGCCATGATGGAAATGGCCTCCATCTGTGCGGTAGCCACGTGTGAAGAAGGGCTACTGTGTGGAGCCTCCTTCATCACACAGCTCCTTCCCGCCCAAGAGAGCTTGAGCCGTGTGTTTGTCGCTTGCAAGTCCCAAGCAGGCAAACGAGGCCTCCCTTCCTTGAGAGAACACTGGCATTCCAGACAGCATTCCCAATCTCTCCAGGGCAGCAGGAGGAAAGGAGGCACTGGGAAGCCATGGGTCAGCAAGCGGGGGGAGGCTTGGAGGCTCTGAATCCAAGAGGAGGGAGGGGCCTGTGGAGAGGTCCACCAAGCCCCCATGCCCCCATGTTGGACGACACCTGGACTCCTTCGATAGAGATGGATTTTTTTTCTGGCCATTTCTGGACACACGCCTCAAGCACACCCATTCCGCCCTGCCACCCCCCAACCCCCTCCCCTGCCAAGCAAGCAGTGCACCGGCACACGTGAGGAGGGCCCTCCCCGTCACCAGAGCTTGGAGTTGGAAGAAACTCGAGGTGAACGCGGGGGTCTGCCACCCAGTGGGCTGAGCTCTGGATGGGAAGGGGATGGGAGGCGAGCCAGCCAGCGTAAGGTTCTAGGCTCAGCAGCCGGGCCTAGCACGCAAGTGGTCTCCTACCGGACTGAGCTGTTGGGGGGAAGACAGCCAGTTGCGTCCTGGGCAGGGGGGTTCCCCCGGAGGACACAGGAGTCGAGAGGGAGGCGCCAGAGTCTGGAGTCACGGGAGGGAGTTGAGAGACTCAGGGAACGAGTGGAGTCTGGTCGAGCAAGAAAAGGCCAGAGAGCGGTCCCGAGCATCCTCCAGCAGGAATGAGGGCCCAAGGGGTTGTGCCACTCCTGGCGTGGCCAGAGTGGGGGTGTGTGGCGATGGGGCCTGGGTGGGCCCCGGCCCTCACAGAGGGGGTCGAGGCTGGGAGGAGGAATCCCCCAGCGAAGCTGAGCACCCAGGTGGGGCTGGAGCCCAGAACACCTGAGGGCCCTGTGCTGGAGCCTGAGTTCTGCGGCTCCAAAGGAGGACCTCCGCACCCGGGTATCCCAAGTCCCTGAAAATGTCCCGTCTCTGGACGGAGTGCCCCATTGGTCGAGGCCGTCCAGGGAGGCCAGCGCCTGGTGGCTCCCAGGCCAGGCTAGGGCCTGGCACGCTCGGCACGGTCTAGAATTGGCAAGCCAGCGAGAGCTCTACGAGGCCAGCCTGGAAGGCAGCTGGCAGGCTTTCCCGAAACCTCTGGCACTGCAGGGCCAATGGCCCTAGGTAGGCCCGCCTGACCAGGTGGCGGGACTTTGGTTGGCGAGGAATCCCCCTCTGAAGAGGGACCAGGCTCTTGGCTTGGACCAGGGGAGCGATGGGATGCAGCGAGGTTCTCACATCAGCCCCAGATCTGGCCCAGGGGTGCCCACCCCCACAGCCCCTCCTGCCAGGGTCCCCGCCCCTCCCCCTGCCTTCCAATGCAGCCGCCTGCCCTCCCCCTCCGGGAAGTGTGAGGAAGGAAGACTTCTCCTCCCACCCTGGCCCCTAGCGCTGGTAGTTGGGCTCCGACTTGCCGCCAGGGGGCGGCTTTGGCGCTCCTGTTTCTGCTTCTGTCTCTCGCACCGCTTTTGACGACGCGGGCGGGCGGAGATGAGAAAACAGCTGTCCAGGAGGCAAGAGAAGACGTTCTCTTCTAGCCCAGCCCCCAGCCAGCAGACTCCTCTCACGTCAGTGACCTCTTTCAAGCCCGTGGCCAGCTGGTGGCCTGTGGTGAGTGCATTCTGGAACCCTGCTCCCCCGCACCGCGTTTGTTTCCTTGGCAGCCGACACGCTCCCCGAAGTGCGTTCGGTGGCTTGGGGCAGGATGTGTAAGGGCCGCCCCCGTCCGGGCACTATGGCCGGCGGCGGCGGGGGGCAACTGCGAGTGGAGCCAAAGGCCCCCGCATCACAAATGGTTTCCCTCACCCCGCCCTCAGCCACGCCCCGGGCCCACCGTCTCCACGGCAACGAGGTGGGGCGGGGGCGGGGCGAGGCTCCTGGGGGCGGGCGGGAGGGGTGCCTCGCGTGCCAGTGCCAGGGAGGCGGTGGGCGCGGTGGCCCCGGCTGGCGGGGCGCTGGCGCCTCGCTCCCGCCCACAGGCCCTGGCCAGACCCCCTGTGCCGATGAGCAGACCCACCCAAGATTTTGGAGTCCCTCTTCTACAGAGAGGAAAGGCCAAACGGTCCTTCTCTTTCGCTTCCCCATAGGCTTGAATGAGCATCTAGCCTCCCCATCTTAGGGAGGCTTTGAGCACGGCCCTCACACCTTCTAGAGAAGCTCTGAGCCCATTTGGTCTGCATTTGCCCTGAGTAGGCAAAGTTGATAGACTTTGCATTGTCCAACGGTTTCCTGGGACTGGAGTCGTTGCCATGGTTACCGAGGGCCGGGCTGCAGCCTCCTACCATCCCCCACCCACAAGTCTCCCGCCGCCCACATCCCCCTAGGGAACTCTCAGCCTATCACACCTTCCCCTAGGACTGAGCCGGCCCTCCAGGTCCCCCAGCCCACCTCAGGGAGTTGCCAGGGTCCTGGAACAGCCTGGGCAACTTCCCAATGAGCCTCCGTTGATCTCGCGGCGCCAACCCCCGGTGTGCGGAGCTTCCCTCCGCACTTCTGAGGAACGCCCCCGGCTTCCAGACAAGTCCACGCTCTCAGAGACAACCCCGCAAGCCCACCGACTTTCTGCGCCAGCCCCGGCACCCCAGAATCCTCACCTCCCAGGATTCCCAATGTCCCCATCAAGGTCCCACCTCCCAGAACCTTTCGACTTCCCAGAATCCGCCTGGGGACCCCTGCATCCCGCCAGGCACACCGAGACCGACCCTCCCCCACCCACAGTCCCATTCCCCGTTTCACAACCACCTCGCTGGTTCCTTCTCCAGGCGCGTGACTGACCCACTCCCCCCGCTCCTGGGGCATGGAGTTCGGGGCTAGGTGGGTTGCTTCTGGTGGCCCAAGTGGAGGCGCTCTCGCAAGGAAGGCCTGGCGTCCAGGCAGCTCGGTGCTCTCCGGGGCTGGGTAGTTGCAGGAGACTGGGCGCCGTGCCAAGACGCTCCCAGATCCGCTTGGGGCTCCTTCCCTTCTCCGCTCTTTCCCACCGGGGACTTCTGGGAAATGCGCGTGGAAAGCAGCGAACCTGTTTCTGTCTAATGTACGCGAGCCTTCCAAAGATGAGTGGGGTAAGACCCTGGACGCCCTGGAAGCTGCCCTGGCCCTGCACAAGTCCCTGAACCAGGCCCTTTTGCATCTGCATGCCCCGGGATCTGCCCACGCAGACCCCCACGTGTGGATCCCGCTCCTCCATGGCTCCCCACACGCAGACCTTCCTTGGGATGAAGCCTCCACCCTGAGACTTGACTCCCTTGGATTGTCCAGGGACATTCCTTGCCGTGCCTCGCTTCCTTTCCCACATCTGCCACCTTGGGACCTATGGCCTCCTGGCTTCTCTCCGGTAGAATTGTTCACTTCTCTGCTCTTCCTCAGCTCTGTGCCTTCCTGGAGAAGCATTTCCTAGATGAGGAGGTGAAACTGATCAACAAGAGGGGCGACCACATGACCAAGCTCGGCAGGCTTGCTGGCCCGCAGGCGGGGCGGGGCGATGTGGGGCGGGGCGGGGCGAGTCATCTCTTTGGAAGGCTCAGCCTCCAGCACCACTAGGGGTCTCTGGAGCCCAGAGGCCGTGGGCGTGGGGGAGGGCACCGTTCCCCCAGCGCGCGGGCTCCTGCCCGAGCCCCTCCAGCCAGGAGGCCTCTTGCTAACTGCCCTCGTGTAGCCCCCTAAGGAGCCCTGAGGCAAGGGTCAACCATAAAGCTCTAGGCAGCAGGTGCCGATGGTGTGTGTGTGCGTGTCTGGCGCCGGGACTCTAGAAGGGTTGAACCCTCCCCCCGTGGGTGGCGTGCTCTAGGCACTTCAGGCCCGAGCCATTTCTGACTCCAGGGAGGGTGGAGCTCAGTGGGTAGCAGGAAGCAGGCTGAGAGTTTTCCAGGGTAACAGCAAGCAGAAAGGGGTCCTGGGCACCTGGGAGTGACTATGGAAGTGAGCTCTGGAAAGCAAGCACAGGAGACTAGCTCTGAGGGCCGCTTCCCCCCTGCCCGCCCGCCCCTCACCCGGGCTTGGAAGAGATGAGGCCCGTCTTGAACGCTAGGGTCTTCCCCAATGTCAAGCACACACTCGGTAGCAACCACTCCTGAGGAGCTGAGCAGCCGGGAGCTTAAGATGGACGAGAAGTGCTGAGCTGGGGTTTTGGGTCTCGGTGGAGAAAGGAGAGGGGGAAAGTAGTGTTCCTATTCTCTACAGGGGAACGGAAGAAGCTTGCAGCATCTCGGGGCAAGCCGGCAAACTGCTGTGTCAGCTCTGACCCCCATGCCTTTGGTTTCTGGGAGAAGAGGAATCGGGAAGTGGCTGCTAGGTGCCGTGGGCTCAGATCCATGCCCTCTTGCTCTCCGTACACAAGAGGATCTGTTTGCGGGGGTTCCTGTGTCTGGCACAAGGCCGATGACCCGGCACCCAAGACTCCTCACTCAGAGCTTCCTGTTCCCTTCCTTGGGGATGGTGTGCTCACACATGCACATGTGGCCTCGGGAGCCTAGAACCATGAGGGGAAAAGTGCTTGTCTTTCTTCTTTGCCCCTGAAAATAGAGCCATCTCAGCGGAGCCCCGGAGAGATGCGTCAAGCCAGTGCGCCGGACCTTGCTGCCGTGATGGAAATGGCCTCCATCTGTGCTGTAGCCACGTGTGAAGAAGGGCTACTGTGTGGAGCCTCCTTCATCACACAGCTCCTTCCCGCCCAAGAGAGCTTGAGCCGTGTGTTTGTCGCTTGCAAGTCCCAAGCAGGCAAACGAGGCCTCCCTTCCTTGAGAGAACACTGGCATTCCAGACAGCATTCCCAATCTCTCCAGGGCAGCAGGAGGAAAGGAGGCACTGGGAAGCCATGGGTCAGCAAGCGGGGGGAGGCTTGGAGGCTCTGAATCCAAGAGGAGGGAGGGGCCTGTGGAGAGGTCCACCAAGCCCCCATGCCCCCATGTTGGACGACACCTGGACTCCTTCGATAGAGATGGATTTTTTTTCTGGCCATTTCTGGACACACGCCTCAAGCACACCCATTCCGCCCTGCCACCCCCCAACCCCCTCCCCTGCCAAGCAAGCAGTGCACCGGCACACGTGAGGAGGGCCCTCCCCGTCACCAGAGCTTGGAGTTGGAAGAAACTCGAGGTGAACGCGGGGGTCTGCCACCCAGTGGGCTGAGCTCTGGATGGGAAGGGGATGGGAGGCGAGCCAGCCAGCGTAAGGTTCTAGGCTCAGCAGCCGGGCCTAGCACGCAAGTGGTCTCCTACCGGACTGAGCTGTTGGGGGGAAGACAGCCAGTTGCGTCCTGGGCAGGGGGGTTCCCCCGGAGGACACAGGAGTCGAGAGGGAGGCGCCAGAGTCTGGAGTCACGGGAGGGAGTTGAGAGACTCAGGGAACGAGTGGAGTCTGGTCGAGCAAGAAAAGGCCAGAGAGCGGTCCCGAGCATCCTCCAGCAGGAATGAGGGCCCAAGGGGTTGTGCCACTCCTGGCGTGGCCAGAGTGGGGGTGTGTGGCGATGGGGCCTGGGTCGGCCCCGGCCCTCACAGAGGGGGTCGAGGCTGGGAGGAGGAATCCCCCAGCGAAGCTGAGCACCCAGGTGGGGCTGGAGCCCAGAACACCTGAGGGCCCTGTGCTGGAGCCTGAGTTCTGCGGCTCCAAAGGAGGACCTCCGCACCCGGGTATCCCAAGTCCCTGAAAATGTCCCGTCTCTGGACGGAGTGCCCCATTGGTCGAGGCCGTCCAGGGAGGCCAGCGCCTGGTGGCTCCCAGGCCAGGCTAGGGCCTGGCACGCTCGGCACGGTCTAGAATTGGCAAGCCAGCGAGAGCTCTACGAGGCCAGCCTGGAAGGCAGCTGGCAGGCTTTCCCGAAACCTCTGGCACTGCAGGGCCAATGGCCCTAGGTAGGCCCGCCTGACCAGGTGGCGGGACTTTGGTTGGCGAGGAATCCCCCTCTGAAGAGGGACCAGGCTCTTGGCTTGGACCAGGGGAGCGATGGGATGCAGCGAGGTTCTCCCATCAGCCCCAGATCTGGCCCAGGGGTGCCCACCCCCACAGCCCCTCCTGCCAGGGTCCCCGCCCCTCCCCCTGCCTTCCAATGCAGCCGCCTGCCCTCCCCCTCCGGGAAGTGTGAGGAAGGAAAACTTCTCCTCCCACCCTGGCCCCTAGCGCTGGTAGTTGGGCTCCGACTTGCCGCCAGGGGGCGGCTTTGGCGCTCCTGTTTCTGCTTCTGTCTCTCGCACCGCTTTTGACGACGCGGGCGGGCGGAGATGAGAAAACAGCTGTCCAGGAGGCAAGAGAAGACGTTCTCTTCTAGCCCAGCCCCCAGCCAGCAGACTCCTCTCACGTCAGTGACCTCTTTCAAGCCCGTGGCCAGCTGGTGGCCTGTGGTGAGTGCATTCTGGAACCCTGCTCCCCCGCACCGCGTTTGTTTCCTTGGCAGCCGACACGCTCCCCGAAGTGCGTTCGGTGGCTTGGGGCAGGATGTGTAAGGGCCGCCCCCGTCCGGGCACTATGGCCGCCGGCGGCGGGGGGCAACTGCGAGTGGAGCCAAAGGCCCCCGCATCACAAATGGTTTCCCTCACCCCGCCCTCAGCCACGCCCCGTGCCCACCGTCTCCACGGCAACGAGGTGGGGCGGGGGCGGGGCGAGGCTCCTGGGGGCGGGCGGGAGGGGTGCCTCGCGTGCCAGTGCCAGGGAGGCGGTGGGCCCGGTGGCCCCGGCTGGCGGGGCGCTGGCGCCTCGCTCCCGCCCCCAGGCCCTGGCCAGACCCCCTGTGCCGATGAGCAGACCCACCCAAGATTTTGGAGTCCCTCTTCTACAGAGAGGAAAGGCCAAACGGTCCTTCTCTTTCGCTTCCCCATAGGCTTGAATGAGCATCTAGCCTCCCCATCTTAGGGAGGCTTTGAGCACGGCCCTCACACCTTCTAGAGAAGCTCTGAGCCCATTTGGTCTGCATTTGCCCTGAGTAGGCAAAGTTGATAGACTTTGCATTGTCCAACGGTTTCTTGGGACTGGAGTCGTTGCCATGGTTACCGAGGGCCGGGCTGCAGCCTCCTACCATCCCCCACCCACAAGTCTCCCGCCGCCCACATCCCCCTAGGGAACTCTCAGCCTATCACACCTTCCCCTAGGACTGAGCCGGCCCTCCAGGTCCCCCAGCCCACCTCAGGGAGTTGCCAGGGTCCTGGAACAGCCTGGGCAACTTCCCAATGAGCCTCCGTTGATCTCGCGGCGCCAACCCCCGGTGTGCGGAGCTTCCCTCCGCACTTCTGAGGAACGCCCCCGGCTTCCAGACAAGTCCACGCTCTCAGAGACAAGCCCGCAAGCCCACCGACTTTCTGCGCCAGCCCCGGCACCCCAGAATTCTCACCTCCCAGGATTCCCAATGTCCCCATCAAGGTCCCACCTCCCAGAACCTTTCGACTTCCCAGAATCCGCCTGGGGACCCCTGCATCCCGCCAGGCACACCGAGACCGACCCTCCCCCACCCACAGTCCCATTCCCCGTTTCACAACCACCTCGCTGGTTCCTTCTCCAGGCGCGTGACTGACCCACTCCCCCCGCTCCTGGCGCATGGAGTTCGGGGCTAGGTGGGTTGCTTCTGGTGGCCCAAGTGGAGGCGCTCTCGCAAGGAAGGCCTGGCGTCCAGGCAGCTCGGTGCTCTCCGGGGCTGGGTAGTTGCAGGAGACTGGGCGCCGTGCCAAGACGCTCCCAGATCCGCTTGGGGCTCCTTCCCTTCTCCGCTCTTTCCCACCGGGGACTTCTGGGAAATGCGCGTGGAAAGCAGCGAACCTGTTTCTGTCTAATGTACGCGAGCCTTCCAAAGATGAGTGGGGTAAGACCCTGGACGCCCTGGAAGCTGCCCTGGCCCTGCACAAGTCCCTGAACCAGGCCCTTTTGCATCTGCATGCCCCGGGATCTGCCCACGCAGACCCCCACGTGTGGATCCCGCTCCTCCATGGCTCCCCACACGCAGACCTTCCTTGGGATGAAGCCTCCACCCTGAGACTTGACTCCCTTGGATTGTCCAGGGACATTCCTTGCCATGCCTCGCTTCCTTTCCCACATCTGCCACCTTGGGACCTATGGCCTCCTGGCTTCTCTCCGGTAGAATTGTTCACTTCTCTGCTCTTCCTCAGCTCTGTGCCTTCCTGGAGAAGCATTTCCTAGATGAGGAGGTGAAACTGATCAACAAGAGGGGCGACCACATGACCAAGCTCGGCAGGCTTGCTGGCCCGCAGGCGGGGCGGGGCGATGTGGGGCGGGGCGAGTCATCTCTTTGGAAGGCTCAGCCTCCAGCACCACTAGGGGTCTCTGGAGCCCAGAGGCCGTGGGCGTGGGGGAGGGCACCGTTCCCCCAGCGCGCGGGCTCCTGCCCGAGCCCCTCCAGCCAGGAGGCCTCTTGCTAACTGCCCTCGTGTAGCCCCCTAAGGAGCCCTGAGGCAAGGGTCAACCATAAAGCTCTAGGCAGCAGGTGCCGATGGTGTGTGTGTGCGTGTCTGGCGCCGGGACTCTAGAAGGGTTGAACCCTCCCCCCGTGGGTGGCGTGCTCTAGGCACTTCAGGCCGAGCCATTTCGGACTCCAGGGAGGGTGGAGCTCAGTGGGTAGCAGGAAGCAGGCTGAGAGTTTTCCAGGGTAACAGCAAGCACAAAGGGGTCCTGGGCACCTGGGAGTGACTATGGAAGTGAGCTCTGGAAAGCAAGCACAGGAGACTAGCTCTGAGGGCCGCTTCCCCCCTGCCCGCCCGCCCCTCGCCCGGGCTTGGAAGAGATGAGGCCCGTCTTGAACGCTAGGGTCTTCCCCAATGTCAAGCACACACTCGGTAGCAACCACTCCTGAGGAGCTGAGCAGCTGGGAGCTTAAGATGGACGAGAAGTGCTGAGCTGGGGTTTTGGGTCTCGGTGGAGAAAGGAGAGGGGGAAAGTAGTGTTCCTATTCTCTACACGGGAACGGAAGAAGCTTGCAGCATCTCGGGGCAAGCCGGCAAACTGCTGTGTCAGCTCTGACCCCCATGCCTTTGGTTTCTGGGAGAAGAGGAATCGGGAAGTGGCTGCTAGGTGCCGTGGGCTCAGATCCATGCCCTCTTGCTCTCCGTACACAACAGGATCTGGTTGCGGGGGTTCCTGTGTCTGGCACAAGGCCGATGACCCGGCACCCAAGACTCCTCACTCAGAGCTTCCTGTTCCCTTCCTTGGGGATGGTGTGCTCACACATGCACATGTGGCCTCGGGAGCCTAGAACCATGAGGGGAAAAGTGCTTGTCTTTCTTCTTTGCCCCTGAAAATAGAGCCATCTCAGCGGAGCCCCGGAGAGATGCGTCAAGCCAGTGCGCCGGACCTTGCTGCCGTGATGGAAATGGCCTCCATCTGTGCGGTAGCCACGTGTGAAGAAGGGCTACTGTGTGGAGCCTCCTTCATCACACAGCTCCTTCCCGCCCAAGAGAGCTTGAGCCGTGTGTTTGTCGCTTGCAAGTCCCAAGCAGGCAAACGAGGCCTCCCTTCCTTGAGAGAACACTGGCATTCCAGACAGCATTCCCAATCTCTCCAGGGCAGCAGGAGGAAAGGAGGCACTGGGAAGCCATGGGTCAGCAAGCGGGGGGAGGCTTGGAGGCTCTGAATCCAAGAGGAGGGAGGGGCCTGTGGAGAGGTCCACCAAGCCCCCATGCCCCCATGTTGGACGACACCTGGACTCCTTCGATAGAGATGGATTTTTTTTCTGGCCATTTCTGGACACACGCCTCAAGCACACCCATTCCGCCCTGCCACCCCCCAACCCCCTCCCCTGCCAAGCAAGCAGTGCACCGGCACACGTGAGGAGGGCCCTCCCCGTCACCAGAGCTTGGAGTTGGAAGAAACTCGAGGTGAACGCGGGGGTCTGCCACCCAGTGGGCTGAGCTCTGGATGGGAAGGGGATGGGAGGCGAGCCAGCCAGCGTAAGGTTCTAGGCTCAGCAGCCGGGCCTAGCACGCAAGTGGTCTCCTACCGGACTGAGCTGTTGGGGGGAAGACAGCCAGTTGCGTCCTGGGCAGGGGGGTTCCCCCGGAGGACACAGGAGTCGAGAGGGAGGCGCCAGAGTCTGGAGTCACGGGAGGGAGTTGAGAGACTCAGGGAACGAGTGGAGTCTGGTCGAGCAAGAAAAGGCCAGAGAGCGGTCCCGAGCATCCTCCAGCAGGAATGAGGGCCCAAGGGGTTGTGCCACTCCTGGCGTGGCCAGAGTGGGGGTGTGTGGCGATGGGGCCTGGGTGGGCCCCGGCCCTCACAGAGGGGGTCGAGGCTGGGAGGAGGAATCCCCCAGCGAAGCTGAGCACCCAGGTGGGGCTGGAGCCCAGAACACCTGAGGGCCCTGTGCTGGAGCCTGAGTTCTGCGGCTCCAAAGGAGGACCTCCGCACCCGGGTATCCCAAGTCCCTGAAAATGTCCCGTCTCTGGACGGAGTGCCCCATTGGTCGAGGCCGTCCAGGGAGGCCAGCGCCTGGTGGCTCCCAGGCCAGGCTAGGGCCTGGCACGCTCGGCACGGTCTAGAATTGGCAAGCCAGCGAGAGCTCGACGAGGCCAGCCTGGAAGGCAGCTGGCAGGCTTTCCCGAAACCTCTGGCACTGCAGGGCCAATGGCCCTAGGTAGGCCCGCCTGACCAGGTGGCGGGACTTTGGTTGGCGAGGAATCCCCCTCTGAAGAGGGACCAGGCTCTTGGCTTGGACCAGGGGAGCGATGGGATGCAGCGAGGTTCTCACATCAGCCCCAGATCTGGCCCAGGGGTGCCCACCCCCACAGCCCCTCCTGCCAGGGTCCCCGCCCCTCCCCCTGCCTTCCAATGCAGCCGCCTGCCCTCCCCCTCCGGGAAGTGTGAGGAAGGAAGACTTCTCCTCCCACCCTGGCCCCCTAGCGCTGGTAGTTGGGCTCCGACTTGCCGCCAGGGGGCGGCTTTGGCGCTCCTGTTTCTGCTTCTGTCTCTCGCACCGCTTTTGACGACGCGGGCGGGCGGAGATGAGAAAACAGCTGTCCAGGAGGCAAGAGAAGACGTTCTCTTCTAGCCCAGCCCCCAGCCAGCAGACTCCTCTCACGTCAGTGACCTCTTTCAAGCCCGTGGCCAGCTGGTGGCCTGTGGTGAGTGCATTCTGGAACCCTGCTCCCCCGCACCGCGTTTGTTTCCTTGGCAGCCGACACGCTCCACGAAGTGCGTTCGGTGGCTTGGGGCAGGATGTGTAAGGGCCGCCCCCGTCCGGCACTATGGCCGGCGGCGGCGGGGGGCAACTGCGAGTGGAGCCAAAGGCCCCCGCATCACAAATGGTTTCCCTCACCCCGCCCTCAGCCACGCCCCGTGCCCACCGTCTCCACGGCAACGAGGTGGGGCGGGGGCTGGGCGAGGCTCCTGGGGCGGGCGGGAGGGGTGCCTCGCGTGCCAGTGCCAGGGAGGCGGTGGGCCCGGTGGCCCCGGCTGGCGGGGCGCTGGCGCCTCGCTCCCGCCCCCAGGCCCTGGCCAGACCCCCTGTGCCGATGAGCAGACCCACCCAAGATTTTGGAGTCCCTCTTCTACAGAGAGGAAAGGCCAAACGGTCCTTCTCTTTCGCTTCCCCATAGGCTTGAATGAGCATCTAGCCTCCCCATCTTAGGGAGGCTTTGAGCACGGCCCTCACACCTTCTAGAGAAGCTCTGAGCCCATTTGGTCTGCATTTGCCCTGAGTAGGCAAAGTTGATAGACTTTGCATTGTCCAACGGTTTCCTGGGACTGGAGTCGTTGCCATGGTTACCGAGGGCCGGGCTGCAGCCTCCTACCATCCCCCACCCACAAGTCTCCCGCCGCTGAGGTCATCTCTTCAGAGATAAAGAGCCTCCCACCCAGAGCCTACATCCCCCTAGGGAACTCTCAGCCTATCACACCTTCCCCTAGGACTGAGCCGGCCCTCCAGGTCCCCCAGCCCACCTCAGGGAGTTGCCAGGGTCCTGGAACAGCCTGGGCAACTTCCCAATGAGCCTCCGTTGATCTCGCGGCGCCAACCCCCGGTGTGCGGAGCTTCCCTCCGCACTTCTGAGGAACGCCCCCGGCTTCCAGACAAGTCCACGCTCTCAGAGACAACCCCGCAAGCCCACCGACTTTCTGCGCCAGCCCCGGCACCCCAGAATCCTCACCTCCCAGGATTCCCAATGTCCCCATCAAGGTCCCACCTCCCAGAACCTTTCGACTTCCCAGAATCCGCCTGGGGACCCCTGCATCCCGCCAGGCACACCGAGACCGACCCTCCCCCACCCACAGTCCCATTCCCCGTTTCACAACCACCTCGCTGGTTCCTTCTCCAGGCGCGTGAGTGACCCACTCCCCCCGCTCCTGGGGCATGGAGTTCGGGGCTAGGTGGGTTGCTTCTGGTGGCCCAAGTGGAGGCGCTCTCGCAAGGAAGGCCTGGCGTCCAGGCAGCTCGGTGCTCTCCGGGGCTGGGTAGTTGCAGGAGACTGGGCGCCGTGCCAAGACGCTCCCAGATCCGCTTGGGGCTCCTTCCCTTCTCCGCTCTTTCCCCCCGGGGACTTCTGGGAAATGCGCGTGGAAAGCAGCGAACCTGTTTCTGTCTAATGTACGCGAGCCTTCCAAAGATGAGTGGGGTAAGACCCTGGACGCCCTGGAAGCTGCCCTGGCCCTGCACAAGTCCCTGAACCAGGCCCTTTTGCATCTGCATGCCCCGGGATCTGCCCACGCAGACCCCCACGTGTGGATCCCGCTCCTCCATGGCTCCCCACACGCAGACCTTCCTTGGGATGAAGCCTCCACCCTGAGACTTGACTCCCTTGGATTGTCCAGGGACATTCCTTGCCGTGCCTCGCTTCCCACATCTGCCACCTTGGGACCTATGGCCTCCTGGCTTCTCTCCGGTAGAATTGTTCACTTCTCTGCTCTTCCTCAGCTCTGTGCCTTCCTGGAGAAGCATTTCCTAGATGAGGAGGTGAAACTGATCAACAAGAGGGGCGACCACATGACCAAGCTCGGCAGGCTTGCTGGCCCGCAGGCGGGGCGGGGCGATGTGGGGCGGGGCGGGGCGAGTCATCTCTTTGGAAGGCTCAGCCTCCAGCACCACTAGGGGTCTCTGGAGCCCAGAGGCCGTGGGCGTGGGGGAGGGCACCGTTCCCCCAGCGAGCGGGCTCCTGCCCGAGCCCCTCCAGCCAGGAGGCCTCTTGCTAACTGCCCTCCTGTAGCCCCCTAAGGAGGCCTGAGGCAAGGGTCAACCATAAAGCTCTAGGCAGCAGGTGCCGATGGTGTGTGTGTGCGTGTCTGGCGCCGGGACTCTAGAAGGGTTGAACCCTTCCCCCGTGGGTGGCGTGCTCTAGGCACTTCAGGCCCAAGCCATTTCTGACTCCAGGGAGGGTGGAGCTCAGTGGGTAGCAGGAAGCAGGCTGAGAGTTTTCCAGGGTAACAGCAAGCAGAAAGGGGTCCTGGGCACCTGGGAGTGACTATGGAAGTGAGCTCTGGAAAGCAAGCACAGGAGACTAGCTCTGAGGGCCGCTTCCCCCCTGCCCGCCCGCCCCTCGCCCGGGCTTGGAAGAGATGAGGCCCGTCTTGAACGCTAGGGTCTTCCCCAATGTCAAGCACACACTCGGTAGCAACCACTCCTGAGGAGCTGAGCAGCTGGGAGCTTAAGATGGCCGAGAAGTGCTGAGCTGGGGTTTTGGGTCTCGGTGGAGAAAGGAGAGGGGGAAAGTAGTGTTCCTATTCTCTACACGGGAACGGAAGAAGCTTGCAGCATCTCGGGGCAAGCCGGCAAACTGCTGTGTCAGCTCTGACCCCCATGCCTTTGGTTTCTGGGAGAAGAGGAATCGGGAAGTGGCTGCTAGGTGCCGTGGGCTCAGATCCATGCCCTCTTGCTCTCCGTACACAACAGGATCTGGTTGCGGGGGTTCCTGTGTCTGGCACAAGGCCGATGACCCGGCACCCAAGACTCCTCACTCAGAGCTTCCTGTTCCCTTCCTTGGGGATGGTGTGCTCACACATGCACATGTGGCCTCGGGAGCCTAGAACCATGAGGGGAAAAGTGCTTGTCTTTCTTCTTTGCCCCTGAAAATAGAGCCATCTCAGCGGAGCCCCGGAGAGATGCGTCAAGCCAGTGCGCCGGACCTTGCTGCCGTGATGGAAATGGCCTCCATCTGTGCGGTAGCCACGTGTGAAGAAGGGCTACTGTGTGGAGCCTCCTTCATCACACAGCTCCTTCCCGCCCAAGAGAGCTTGAGCCGTGTGTTTGTCGCTTGCAAGTCCCAAGCAGGCAAACGAGGCCTCCCTTCCTTGAGAGAACACTGGCATTCCAGACAGCATTCCCAATCTCTCCAGGGCAGCAGGAGGAAAGGAGGCACTGGGAAGCCATGGGTCAGCAAGCGGGGGGAGGCTTGGAGGCTCTGAATCCAAGAGGAGGGAGGGGCCTGTGGAGAGGTCCACCAAGCCCCCATGCCCCCATGTTGGACGACACCTGGACTCCTTCGATAGAGATGGATTTTTTTTCTGGCCATTTCTGGACACACGCCTCAAGCACACCCATTCCGCCCTGCCACCCCCCAACCCCCTCCCCTGCCAAGCAAGCAGTGCACCGGCACACGTGAGGAGGGCCCTCCCTGTCACCAGAGCTTGGAGTTGGAAGAAACTCGAGGTGAACGCGGGGGTCTGCCACCCAGTGGGCTGAGCTCTGGATGGGAAGGGGATGGGAGGCGAGCCAGCCAGCGTAAGGTTCTAGGCTCAGCAGCCGGGCCTAGCACGCAAGTGGTCTCCTACCGGACTGAGCTGTTGGGGGGAAGACAGCCAGTTGCGTCCTGGGCAGGGGGGTTCCCCCGGAGGACACAGGAGTCGAGAGGGAGGCGCCAGAGTCTGGAGTCACGGGAGGGAGTTGAGAGACTCAGGGAACGAGTGGAGTCTGGTCGAGCAAGAAAAGGCCAGAGAGCGGTCCCGAGCATCCTCCAGCAGGAATGAGGGCCCAAGGGGTTGTGCCACTCCTGGCGTGGCCAGAGTGGGGGTGTGTGGCGATGGGGCCTGGGTGGGCCCCGGCCCTCACAGAGGGGGTCGAGGCTGGGAGGAGGAATCCCCCAGCGAAGCTGAGCACCCAGGTGGGGCTGGAGCCCAGAACACCTGAGGGCCCTGTGCTGGAGCCTGAGTTCTGCGGCTCCAAAGGAGGACCTCCGCACCCGGGTATCCCAAGTCCCTGAAAATGTCCCGTCTCTGGACGGAGTGCCCCATTGGTCGAGGCCGTCCAGGGAGGCCAGCGCCTGGTGGCTCCCAGGCCAGGCTAGGGCCTGGCACGCTCGGCACGGTCTAGAATTGGCAAGCCAGCGAGAGCTCTACGAGGCCAGCCTGGAAGGCAGCTGGCAGGCTTTCCCGAAACCTCTGGCACTGCAGGGCCAATGGCCCTAGGTAGGCCCGCCTGACCAGGTGGCGGGACTTTGGTTGGCGAGGAATCCCCCTCTGAAGAGGGACCAGGCTCTTGGCTTGGACCAGGGGAGCGATGGGATGCAGCGAGGTTCTCACATCAGCCCCAGATCTGGCCCAGGGGTGCCCACCCCCACAGCCCCTCCTGCCAGGGTCCCCGCCCCTCCCCCTGCCTTCCAATGCAGCCGCCTGCCCTCCCCCTCCGGGAAGTGTGAGGAAGGAAGACTTCTCCTCCCACCCTGGCCCCTAGCGCTGGTAGTTGGGCTCCGACTTGCCGCCAGGGGGCGGCTTTGGCGCTCCTGTTTCTGCTTCTGTCTCTCGCACCGCTTTTGACGACGCGGGCGGGCGGAGATGAGAAAACAGCTGTCCAGGAGGCAAGAGAAGACGTTCTCTTCTAGCCCAGCCCCCAGCCAGCAGACTCCTCTCACGTCAGTGACCTCTTTCAAGCCCGTGGCCAGCTGGTGGCCTGTGGTGAGTGCATTCTGGAACCCTGCTCCCCCGCACCGCGTTTGTTTCCTTGGCAGCCGACACGCTCCCCGAAGTGCGTTCGGTGGCTTGGGGCAGGATGTGTAAGGGCCGCCCCCGTCCGGGCACTATGGCCGGCGGCGGCGGGGGGCAACTGCGAGTGGAGCCAAAGGCCCCCGCATCACAAATGGTTTCCCTCACCCCGCCCTCAGCCACGCCCCGTGCCCACCGTCTCCACGGCAACGAGGTGGGGCGGGGGCGGGGCGAGGCTCCTGGGGGCGGGCGGGAGGGGTGCCTCGCGTGCCAGTGCCAGGGAGGCGGTGGTCGCGGTGGCCCCGGCTGGCGGGGCGCTGGCGCCTCGCTCCCGCCCCCAGGCCCTGGCCAGACCCCCTGTGCCGATGAGCAGACCCACCCAAGATTTTGGAGTCCCTCTTCTACAGAGAGGAAAGGCCAAACGGTCCTTCTCTTTCGCTTCCCCATAGGCTTGAATGAGCATCTAGCCTCCCCATCTTAGGGAGGCTTTGAGCACGGCCCTCACACCTTCTAGAGAAGCTCTGAGCCCATTTGGTCTGCATTTGCCCTGAGTAGGCAAAGTTGATAGACTTTGCATTGTCCAACGGTTTCCTGGGACTGGAGTCGTTGCCATGGTTACCGAGGGCCGGGCTGCAGCCTCCTACCATCCCCCACCCACAAGTCTCCCACCGCTGAGGTCACCTCTTCAGAGATCAAGAGCCTCCCACCCAGAGCCCACATCCCCCTAGGGAACTCTCAGCCTATCACACCTTCCCCTAGGACTGAGCCGGCCCTCCAGGTCCCCCAGCCCACCTCAGGGAGTTGCCAGGGTCCTGGAACAGCCTGGGCAACTTCCCAATGGGCCTCCGTTGATCTCGCGGCGCCAACCCCCGGTGTGCGGAGCTTCCCTCCGCACTTCTGAGGAACGCCCCCGGCTTCCAGACAAGTCCACGCTCTCAGAGACAACCCCGCAAGCCCACCGACTTTCTGCGCCAGCCCCGGCACCCCAGAATCCTCACCTCCCAGGATTCCCAATGTCCCCATCAAGGTCCCACCTCCCAGAACCTTTCGACTTCCCAGAATCGGCCTGGGGACCCCTGCATCCCGCCAGGCACACCGAGACCGACCCTCCCCCACCCACAGTCCCATTCCCCGTTTCACAACCACCTCGCTGGTTCCTTCTCCAGGCGCGTGACTGACCCACTCCCCCCGCTCCTGGGGCATGGAGTTCGGGGCTAGGTGGGTTGCTTCTGGTGGCCCAAGTGGAGGCGCTCTCGCAAGGAAGGCCTGGCGTCCAGGCAGCTCGGTGCTCTCCGGGGCTGGGTAGTTGCAGGAGACTGGGCGCCGTGCCAAGACGCTCCCAGATCCGCTTGGGGCTCCTTCCCTTCTCCGCTCTTTCCCACCGGGGACTTCTGGGAAATGCGCGTGGAAAGCAGCGAACCTGTTTCTGTCTAATGTACGCGAGCCTTCCCAAGATGAGTGGGGTAAGACCCTGGACGCCCTGGAAGCTGCCCTGGCCCTGCACAAGTCCCTGAACCAGGCCCTTTTGCATCTGCATGCCCCGGGATCTGCCCACGCAGACCCCCACGTGTGGATCCCGCTCCTCCATGGCTCCCCACACGCAGACCTTCCTTGGGATGAAGCCTCCACCCTGAGACTTGACTCCCTTGGATTGTCCAGGGACATTCCTTGCCGTGCCTCGCTTCCCTTCCCACATCTGCCACCTTGGGACCTATGGCCTCCTGGCTTCTCTCCGGTAGAATTGTTCACTTCTCTGCTCTTCCTCAGCTCTGTGCCTTCCTGGAGAAGCATTTCCTAGATGAGGAGGTGAAACTGATCAACAAGAGGGGCGACCACATGACCAAGCTCGGCAGGCTTGCTGGCCCGCAGGCGGGGCGGGGCGATGTGGGGCGGGGCGGGGCGAGTCATCTCTTTGGAAGGCTCAGCCTCCAGCACCACTAGGGGTCTCTGGAGCCCAGAGGCCGTGGGCGTGGGGGAGGGCACCGTTCCCCCAGCGCGCGGGCTCCTGCCCGAGCCCCTCCAGCCAGGAGGCCTCTTGCTAACTGCCCTCGTGTAGCCCCCTAAGGAGCCCTGAGGCAAGGGTCAACCATAAAGCTCTAGGCAGCAGGTGCCGATGGTGTGTGTGTGCGTGTCTGGCGCCGGGACTCTAGAAGGGTTGAACCCTCCCCCCGTGGGTGGCGTGCTCTAGGCACTTCAGGCCCGAGCCATTTCTGACTCCAGGGAGGGTGGAGCTCAGTGGGTAGCAGGAAGCAGGCTGAGAGTTTTCCAGGGTAACAGCAAGCAGAAAGGGGTCCTGGGCACCTGGGAGTGACTATGGAAGTGAGCTCTGGAAAGCAAGCACAGGAGACTAGCTCTGAGGGCCGCTTCCCCCCTGCCCGCCCGCCCCTCGCCCGGGCTTGGAAGAGATGAGGCCCGTCTCGAACGCTAGGGTCTTCCCCAATGTCAAGCACACACTCGGTAGCAACCACTCCTGAGGAGCTGAGCAGCTGGGAGCTTAAGATGGACGAGAAGTGCTGAGCTGGGGTTTTGGGTCTCGGTGGAGAAAGGAGAGGGGGAAAGTAGTGTTCCTATTCTCTACACGGGAACGGAAGAAGCTTGCAGCATCTCGGGGCAAGCCGGCAAACTGCTGTGTCAGCTCTGACCCCCATGCCTTTGGTTTCTGGGAGAAGAGGAATCGGGAAGTGGCTGCTAGGTGCCGTGGGCTCAGATCCATGCCCTCTTGCTCTCCGTACACAAGAGGATCTGGTTGCGGGGGTTCCTGTGTCTGGCACAAGGCCGATGACCCGGCACCCAAGACTCCTCACTCAGAGCTTCCTGTTCCCTTCCTTGGGGATGGTGTGCTCACACATGCACATGTGGCCTCGGGAGCCTAGAACCATGAGGGGAAAAGTGCTTGTCTTTCTTCTTTGCCCCTGAAAATAGAGCCATCTCAGCGGAGCCCCGGAGAGATGCGTCAAGCCAGTGCGCCGGACCTTGCTGCCGTGATGGAAATGGCCTCCATCTGTGCTGTAGCCACGTGTGAAGAAGGGCTACTGTGTGGAGCCTCCTTCATCACACAGCTCCTTCCCGCCCAAGAGAGCTTGAGCCGTGTGTTTGTCGCTTGCAAGTCCCAAGCAGGCAAACGAGGCCTCCCTTCCTTGAGAGAACACTGGCATTCCAGACAGCAATCCCAATCTCTCCAGGGCAGCAGGAGGAAAGGAGGCACTGGGAAGCCATGGGTCAGCAAGCGGGGGGGAGGCTTGGAGGCTCTGAATCCAAGAGGAGGGAGGGGCCTGTGGAGAGGTCCACCAAGCCCCCATGCCCCCATGTTGGACGACACCTGGACTCCTTCGATAGAGATGGATTTTTTTTCTGGCCATTTCTGGACACACGCCTCAAGCACACCCATTCCGCCCTGCCACCCCCCAACCCCCTCCCCTGCCAAGCAAGCAGTGCACTGGCACACGTGAGGAGGGCCCTCCCCGTCACCAGAGCTTGGAGTTGGAAGAAACTCGAGGTGAACGCGGGGGTCTGCCACCCAGTGGGCTGAGCTCTGGATGGGAAGGGGATGGGAGGCGAGCCAGCCAGCGTAAGGTTCTAGGCTCAGCAGCCGGGCCTAGCACGCAAGTGGTCTCCTACCGGACTGAGGTGTTGGGGGGAAGACAGCCAGTTGCGTCCTGGGCAGGGGGGTTCCCCCGGAGGACACAGGAGTCGAGAGGGAGGCGCCAGAGTCTGGAGTCACGGGAGGGAGTTGAGAGACTCAGGGAACGAGTGGAGTCTGGTCGAGCAAGAAAAGGCCAGAGAGCGGTCCCGAGCATCCTCCAGCAGGAATGAGGGCCCAAGGGGTTGTGCCACTCCTGGCGTGGCCAGAGTGGGGGTGTGTGGCGATGGGGCCTGGGTCGGCCCCGGCCCTCACAGAGGGGGTCGAGGCTGGGAGGAGGAATCCCCCAGCGAAGATGAGCACCCAGGTGGGGCTGGAGCCCAGAACACCTGAGGGCCCTGTGCTGGAGCCTGAGTTCTGCGGCTCCAAAGGAGGACCTCCGCACCCGGGTATCCCAAGTCCCTGAAAATGTCCCGTCTCTGGACGGAGTGCCCCATTGGTCGAGGCCGTCCAGGGAGGCCAGCGCCTGGTGGCTCCCAGGCCAGGCTAGGGCCTGGCACGCTCGGCACGGTCTAGAATTGGCAAGCCAGCGAGAGCTCTACGAGGCCAGCCTGGAAGGCAGCTGGCAGGCTTTCCCGAAACCTCTGGCACTGCAGGGCCAATGGCCCTAGGTAGGCCCGCCTGACCAGGTGGCGGGACTTTGGTTGGCGAGGAATCCCCCTCTGAAGAGGGACCAGGCTCTTGGCTTGGACCAGGGGAGCGATGGGATGCAGCGAGGTTCTCCCATCAGCCCCAGATCTGGCCCAGGGCTGCCCACCCCCACAGCCCCTCCTGCCAGGGTCCCCGCCCCTCCCCCTGCCTTCCAATGCAGCCGCCTGCCCTCCCCCTCCGGGAAGTGTGAGGAAGGAAGACTTCTCCTCCCACCCTGGCCCCTAGCGCTGGTAGTTGGGCTCCGACTTGCCGCCAGGGGGCGGCTTTGGCGCTCCTGTTTCTGCTTCTGTCTCTCGCACCGCTTTTGACGACGCGGGCGGGCGGAGATGAGAAAACAGCTGTCCAGGAGGCAAGAGAAGACGTTCTCTTCTAGCCCAGCCCCCAGCCAGCAGACCCCTCTCACGTCAGTGACCTCTTTCAAGCCCGTGGCCTGCTGGTGGCCTGTGGTGAGTGCATTCTGGAACCCTGCTCCCCCGCACCGCGTTTGTTTCCTTGGCAGCCGACACGCTCCCCGAAGTGCGTTCGGTGGCTTGGGGCAGGATGTGTAAGGGCCGCCCCCGTCCGGGCACTATGGCCGGCGGCGGCGGGGGGCAACTGCGAGTGGAGCCAAAGGCCCCCGCATCACAAATGGTTTCCCTCACCCCGCCCTCAGCCACGCCCCGTGCCCACCGTCTCCACGGCAACGAGGTGGGGCGGGGGCGGGGCGAGGCTCCTGGGGGCGGGCGGGAGGGGTGCCTCGCGTGCCAGTGCCAGGGAGGCGGTGGGCGCGGTGGCCCCGGCTGGCGGGGCGCTGGCGCCTCGCTCCCGCCCCCAGGCCCTGGCCAGACCCCCTGTGCCGATGAGCAGACCCACCCAAGATTTTGGAGTCCCTCTTCTACAGAGAGGAAAGGCCAAACGGTCCTTCTCTTTCGCTTCCCCATAGGCTTGAATGAGCATCTAGCCTCCCCATCTTAGGGAGGCTTTGAGCACGGCCCTCACACCTTCTAGAGAAGCTCTGAGCCCATTTGGTCTGCATTTGCCCTGAGTAGGCAAAGTTGATAGACTTTGCATTGTCCAACGGTTTCCTGGGACTGGAGTCGTTGCCATGGTTACCGAGGGCCGGGCTGCAGCCTCCTACCATCCCCCACCCACAAGTCTCCCGCCGCTGAGGTCACCTCTTCAGAGATCAAGAGCCTCCCACCCAGAGCCCACATCCCCCTAGGGAACTCTCAGCCTATCACACCTTCCCCTAGGACTGAGCCGGCCCTCCAGGTCCCCCAGCCCACCTCAGGGAGTTGCCAGGGTCCTGGAACAGCCTGGGCAACTTCCCAATGAGCCTCCGTTGATCTCGCGGCGCCAACCCCCGGTGTGCGGAGCTTCCCTCCGCACTTCTGAGGAACGCCCCCGGCTTCCAGACAAGTCCACGCTCTCAGAGACAACCCCGCAAGCCCACCGACTTTCTGCGCCAGCCCCGGCACCCCAGAATCCTCACCTCCCAGGATTCCCAATGTCCCCATCAAGGTCCCACCTCCCAGAACCTTTCGACTTCCCAGAATCGGCCTGGGGACCCCTGCATCCCGCCAGGCACACCGAGACCGACCCTCCCCCACCCACAGTCCCATTCCCCGTTTCACAACCACCTCGCTGGTTCCTTCTCCAGGCGCGTGACTGACCCACTCCCCCCGCTCCTGGGGCATGGAGTTCGGGGCTAGGTGGGTTGCTTCTGGTGGCCCAAGTGGAGGCGCTCTCGCAAGGAAGGCCTGGCGTCCAGGCAGCTCGGTGCTCTCCGGGGCTGGGTAGTTGCAGGAGACTGGGCGCCGTGCCAAGACGCTCCCAGATCCGCTTGGGGCTCCTTCCCTTCTCCGCTCTTTCCCACCGGGGACTTCTGGGAAATGCGCGTGGAAAGCAGCGAACCTGTTTCTGTCTAATGTACGCGAGCCTTCCAAAGATGAGTGGGGTAAGACCCTGGACGCCCTGGAAGCTGCCCTGGCCCTGCACAAGTCCCTGAACCAGGCCCTTTTGCATCTGCATGCCCCGGGATCTGCCCACGCAGACCCCCACGTGTGGATCCCGCTCCTCCATGGCTCCCCACACGCAGACCTTCCTTGGGATGAAGCCTCCACCCTGAGACTTGACTCCCTTGGATTGTCCAGGGACATTCCTTGCCGTGCCTCGCTTCCCTTCCCACATCTGCCACCTTGGGACCTATGGCCTCCTGGCTTCTCTCCGGTAGAATTGTTCACTTCTCTGCTCTTCCTCAGCTCTGTGCCTTCCTGGAGAAGCATTTCCTAGATGAGGAGGTGAAACTGATCAACAAGAGGGGCGACCACATGACCAAGCTCGGCAGGCTTGCTGGCCCGCAGGCGGGGCGGGGCGATGTGGGGCGGGGCGGGGCGAGTCATCTCTTTGGAAGGCTCAGCCTCCAGCACCACTAGGGGTCTCTGGAGCCCAGAGGCCGTGGGCGTGGGGGAGGGCACCGTTCCCCCAGCGCGCGGGCTCCTGCCCGAGCCCCTCCAGCCAGGAGGCCTCTTGCTAACTGCCCTCGTGTAGCCCCCTAAGGAGCCCTGAGGCAAGGGTCAACCATAAAGCTCTAGGCAGCAGGTGCCGATGGTGTGTGTGTGCGTGTCTGGCGCCGGGACTCTAGAAGGGTTGAACCCTCCCCCCGTGGGTGGCGTGCTCTAGGCACTTCAGGCCCGAGCCATTTCTGACTCCAGGGAGGGTGGAGCTCAGTGGGTAGCAGGAAGCAGGCTGAGAGTTTTCCAGGGTAACAGCAAGCAGAAAGGGGTCCTGGGCACCTGGGAGTGACTATGGAAGTGAGCTCTGGAAAGCAAGCACAGGAGACTAGCTCTGAGGGCCGCTTCCCCCCTGCCCGCCCGCCCCTCGCCCGGGCTTGGAAGAGATGAGGCCCGTCTCGAACGCTAGGGTCTTCCCCAATGTCAAGCACACACTCGGTAGCAACCACTCCTGAGGAGCTGAGCAGCTGGGAGCTTAAGATGGACGAGAAGTGCTGAGCTGGGGTTTTGGGTCTCGGTGGAGAAAGGAGAGGGGGAAAGTAGTGTTCCTATTCTCTACACGGGAACGGAAGAAGCTTGCAGCATCTCGGGGCAAGCCGGCAAACTGCTGTGTCAGCTCTGACCCCCATGCCTTTGGTTTCTGGGAGAAGAGGAATCGGGAAGTGGCTGCTAGGTGCCGTGGGCTCAGATCCATGCCCTCTTGCTCTCCGTACACAAGAGGATCTGGTTGCGGGGGTTCCTGTGTCTGGCACAAGGCCGATGACCCGGCACCCAAGACTCCTCACTCAGAGCTTCCTGTTCCCTTCCTTGGGGATGGTGTGCTCACACATGCACATGTGGCCTCGGGAGCCTAGAATCATGAGGGGAAAAGTGCTTGTCTTTCTTCTTTGCCCCTGAAAATAGAGCCATCTCAGCGGAGCCCCGGAGAGATGCGTCAAGCCAGTGCGCCGGACCTTGCTGCCGTGATGGAAATGGCCTCCATCTGTGCTGTAGCCACGTGTGAAGAAGGGCTACTGTGTGGAGCCTCCTTCATCACACAGCTCCTTCCCGCCCAAGAGAGCTTGAGCCGTGTGTTTGTCGCTTGCAAGTCCCAAGCAGGCAAACGAGGCCTCCCTTCCTTGAGAGAACACTGGCATTCCAGACAGCAATCCCAATCTCTCCAGGGCAGCAGGAGGAAAGGAGGCATTGGGAAGCCATGGGTCAGCAAGCGGGGGGGAGGCTTGGAGGCTCTGAATCCAAGAGGAGGGAGGGGCCTGTGGAGAGGTCCACCAAGCCCCCATGCCCCCATGTTGGACGACACCTGGACTCCTTCGATAGAGATGGATTTTTTTTCTGGCCATTTCTGGACACACGCCTCAAGCACACCCATTCCGCCCTGCCACCCCCCAACCCCCTCCCCTGCCAAGCAAGCAGTGCACCGGCACACGTGAGGAGGGCCCTCCCCGTCACCAGAGCTTGGAGTTGGAAGAAACTCGAGGTGAACGCGGGGGTCTGCCACCCAGTGGGCTGAGCTCTGGATGGGAAGGGGATGGGAGGCGAGCCAGCCAGCGTAAGGTTCTAGGCTCAGCAGCCGGGCCTAGCACGCAAGTGGTCTCCTACCGGACTGAGCTGTTGGGGGGAAGACAGCCAGTTGCGTCCTGGGCAGGGGGGTTCCCCCGGAGGACACAGGAGTCGAGAGGGAGGCGCCAGAGTCTGGAGTCACGGGAGGGAGTTGAGAGACTCAGGGAACGAGTGGAGTCTGGTCGAGCAAGAAAAGGCCAGAGAGCGGTCCCGAGCATCCTCCAGCAGGAATGAGGGCCCAAGGGGTTGTGCCACTCCTGGCGTGGCCAGAGTGGGGGTGTGTGGCGATGGGGCCTGGGTGGGCCCCGGCCCTCACAGAGGGGGTCGAGGCTGGGAGGAGGAATCCCCCAGCGAAGCTGAGCACCCAGGTGGGGCTGGAGCCCAGAACACCTGAGGGCCCTGTGCTGGAGCCTGAGTTCTGCGGCTCCAAAGGAGGACCTCCGCACCCGGGTATCCCAAGTCCCTGAAAATGTCCCGTCTCTGGACGGAGTGCCCCATTGGTCGAGGCAGTCCAGGGAGGCCAGCGCCTGGTGGCTCCCAGGCCAGGCTAGGGCCTGGCACGCTCGGCACGGTCTAGAATTGGCAAGCCAGCGAGAGCTCTACGAGGCCAGCCTGGAAGGCAGCTGGCAGGCTTTCCCGAAACCTCTGGCACTGCAGGGCCAATGGCCCTAGGTAGGCCCGCCTGACCAGGTGGCGGGACTTTGGTTGGCGAGGAATCCCCCTCTGAAGAGGGACCAGGCTCTTGGCTTGGACCAGGGGAGCGATGGGATGCAGCGAGGTTCTCCCATCAGCCCCAGATCTGGCCCAGGGCTGCCCACCCCCACAGCCCCTCCTGCCAGGGTCCCCGCCCCTCCCCCTGCCTTCCAATGCAGCCGCCTGCCCTCCCCCTCCGGGAAGTGTGAGGAAGGAAGACTTCTCCTCCCACCCTGGCCCCTAGCGCTGGTAGTTGGGCTCCGACTTGCCGCCAGGGGGCGGCTTTGGCGCTCCTGTTTCTGCTTCTGTCTCCCGCACCGCTTTTGACGACGCGGGCGGGCGGAGATGAGAAAACAGCTGTCCAGGAGGCAAGAGAAGACGTTCTCTTCTAGCCCAGCCCCCAGCCAGCAGACCCCTCTCACGTCAGTGACCTCTTTCAAGCCCGTGGCCTGCTGGTGGCCTGTGGTGAGTGCATTCTGGAACCCTGCTCCCCCGCACCGCGTTTGTTTCCTTGGCAGCCGACACGCTCCCCGAAGTGCGTTCGGTGGCTTGGGGCAGGATGTGTAAGGGCCGCCCCCGTCCGGGCACTATGGCCGGCGGCGGCGGGGGGCAACTGCGAGTGGAGCCAAAGGCCCCCGCATCACAAATGGTTTCCCTCACCCCGCCCTCAGCCACGCCCCGTGCCCACCGTCTCCACGGCAACGAGGTGGGGCGGGGGCGGGGCGAGGCTCCTGGGGGCGGGCGGGAGGGGTGCCTCGCGTGCCAGTGCCAGGGAGGCGGTGGGCGCGGTGGCCCCGGCTGGCGGGGCGCTGGCGCCTCGCTCCCGCCCCCAGGCCCTGGCCAGACCCCCTGTGCCGATGAGCAGACCCACCCAAGATTTTGGAGTCCCTCTTCTACAGAGAGGAAAGGCCAAACGGTCCTTCTCTTTCGCTTCCCCATAGGCTTGAATGAGCATCTAGCCTCCCCATCTTAGGGAGGCTTTGAGCACGGCCCTCACACCTTCTAGAGAAGCTCTGAGCCCATTTGGTCTGCATTTGCCCTGAGTAGGCAAAGTTGATAGACTTTGCATTGTCCAACGGTTTCCTGGGACTGGAGTCGTTGCCATGGTTACCGAGGGCCGGGCTGCAGCCTCCTACCATCCCCCACCCACAAGTCTCCCGCCGCTGAGGTCACCTCTTCAGAGATCAAGAGCCTCCCACCCAGAGCCCACATCCCCCTAGGGAACTCTCAGCCTATCACACCTTCCCCTAGGACTGAGCCGGCCCTCCAGGTCCCCCAGCCCACCTCAGGGAGTTGCCAGGGTCCTGGAACAGCCTGGGCAACTTCCCAATGAGCCTCCGTTGATCTCGCGGCGCCAACCCCCGGTGTGCGGAGCTTCCCTCCGCACTTCTGAGGAACGCCCCCGGCTTCCAGACAAGTCCACGCTCTCAGAGACAACCCCGCAAGCCCACCGACTTTCTGCGCCAGCCCCGGCACCCCAGAATCCTCACCTCCCAGGATTCCCAATGTCCCCATCAAGGTCCCACCTCCCAGAACCTTTCGACTTCCCAGAATCGGCCTGGGGACCCCTGCATCCCGCCAGGCACACCGAGACCGACCCTCCCCCACCCACAGTCCCATTCCCCGTTTCACAACCACCTCGCTGGTTCCTTCTCCAGGCGCGTGACTGACCCACTCCCCCCGCTCCTGGGGCATGGAGTTCGGGGCTAGGTGGGTTGCTTCTGGTGGCCCAAGTGGAGGCGCTCTCGCAAGGAAGGCCTGGCGTCCAGGCAGCTCGGTGCTCTCCGGGGCTGGGTAGTTGCAGGAGACTGGGCGCCGTGCCAAGACGCTCCCAGATCCGCTTGGGGCTCCTTCCCTTCTCCGCTCTTTCCCACCGGGGACTTCTGGGAAATGCGCGTGGAAAGCAGCGAACCTGTTTCTGTCTAATGTACGCGAGCCTTCCAAAGATGAGTGGGGTAAGACCCTGGACGCCCTGGAAGCTGCCCTGGCCCTGCACAAGTCCCTGAACCAGGCCCTTTTGCATCTGCATGCCCCGGGATCTGCCCACGCAGACCCCCACGTGTGGATCCCGCTCCTCCATGGCTCCCCACACGCAGACCTTCCTTGGGAGGAAGCCTCCACCCTGAGACTTGACTCCCTTGGATTGTCCAGGGACATTCCTTGCCGTGCCTCGCTTCCCTTCCCACATCTGCCACCTTGGGACCTATGGCCTCCTGGCTTCTCTCCGGTAGAATTGTTCACTTCTCTGCTCTTCCTCAGCTCTGTGCCTTCCTGGAGAAGCATTTCCTAGATGAGGAGGTGAAACTGATCAACAAGAGGGGCGACCACATGACCAAGCTCGGCAGGCTTGCTGGCCCGCAGGCGGGGCGGGGCGATGTGGGGCGGGGCGGGGCGAGTCATCTCTTTGGAAGGCTCAGCCTCCAGCACCACTAGGGGTCTCTGGAGCCCAGAGGCCGTGGGCGTGGGGGAGGGCACCGTTCCCCCAGCGCGCGGGCTCCTGCCCGAGCCCCTCCAGCCAGGAGGCCTCTTGCTAACTGCCCTCGTGTAGCCCCCTAAGGAGCCCTGAGGCAAGGGTCAACCATAAAGCTCTAGGCAGCAGGTGCCGATGGTGTGTGTGTGCGTGTCTGGCGCCGGGACTCTAGAAGGGTTGAACCCTCCCCCCGTGGGTGGCGTGCTCTAGGCACTTCAGGCCCGAGCCATTTCTGACTCCAGGGAGGGTGGAGCTCAGTGGGTAGCAGGAAGCAGGCTGAGAGTTTTCCAGGGTAACAGCAAGCAGAAAGGGGTCCTGGGCACCTGGGAGTGACTATGGAAGTGAGCTCTGGAAAGCAAGCACAGGAGACTAGCTCTGAGGGCCGCTTCCCCCCTGCCCGCCCGCCCCTCGCCCGGGCTTGGAAGAGATGAGGCCCGTCTCAAACGCTAGGGTCTTCCCCAATGTCAAGCACACACTCGGTAGCAACCACTCCTGAGGAGCTGAGCAGCTGGGAGCTTAAGATGGACGAGAAGTGCTGAGCTGGGGTTTTGGGTCTCGGTGGAGAAAGGAGAGGGGGAAAGTAGTGTTCCTATTCTCTACAGGGGAACGGAAGAAGCTTGCAGCATCTCGGGGCAAGCCGGCAAACTGCTGTGTCAGCTCTGACCCCCATGCCTTTGGTTTCTGGGAGAAGAGGAATCGGGAAGTGGCTGCTAGGTGCCGTGGGCTCAGATCCATGCCCTCTTGCTCTCCGTACACAAGAGGATCTGGTTGCGGGGGTTCCTGTGTCTGGCACAAGGCCGATGACCCGGCACCCAAGACTCCTCACTCAGAGCTTCCTGTTCCCTTCCTTGGGGATGGTGTGCTCACACATGCACATGTGGCCTCGGGAGCCTAGAACCAGGAGGGGAAAAGTGCTTGTCTTTCTTCTTTGCCCCTGAAAATAGAGCCATCTCAGCGGAGCCCCGGAGAGATGCGTCAAGCCAGTGCGCCGGACCTTGCTGCCGTGATGGAAATGGCCTCCATCTGTGCTGTAGCCACGTGTGAAGAAGGGCTACTGTGTGGAGCCTCCTTCATCACACAGCTCCTTCCCGCCCAAGAGAGCTTGAGCCGTGTGTTTGTCGCTTGCAAGTCCCAAGCAGGCAAACGAGGCCTCCCTTCCTTGAGAGAACACTGGCATTCCAGACAGCAATCCCAATCTCTCCAGGGCAGCAGGAGGAAAGGAGGCATTGGGAAGCCATGGGTCAGCAAGCGGGGGGGAGGCTTGGAGGCTCTGAATCCAAGAGGAGGGAGGGGCCTGTGGAGAGGTCCACCAAGCCCCCATGCCCCCATGTTGGACGACACCTGGACTCCTTCGATAGAGATGGATTTTTTTTCTGGCCATTTCTGGACACACGCCTCAAGCACACCCATTCCGCCCTGCCACCCCCCAACCCCCTCCCCTGCCAAGCAAGCAGTGCACCGGCACACGTGAGGAGGGCCCTCCCCGTCACCAGAGCTTGGAGTTGGAAGAAACTCGAGGTGAACGCGGGGGTCTGCCACCCAGTGGGCTGAGCTCTGGATGGGAAGGGGATGGGAGGCGAGCCAGCCAGCGTAAGGTTCTAGGCTCAGCAGCCGGGCCTAGCACGCAAGTGGTCTCCTACCGGACTGAGCTGTTGGGGGGAAGACAGCCAGTTGCGTCCTGGGCAGGGGGGTTCCCCCGGAGGACACAGGAGTCGAGAGGGAGGCGCCAGAGTCTGGAGTCACGGGAGGGAGTTGAGAGACTCAGGGAACGAGTGGAGTCTGGTCGAGCAAGAAAAGGCCAGAGAGCGGTCCCGAGCATCCTCCAGCAGGAATGAGGGCCCAAGGGGTTGTGCCACTCCTGGCGTGGCCAGAGTGGGGGTGTGTGGCGATGGGGCCTGGGTGGGCCCCGGCCCTCACAGAGGGGGTCGAGGCTGGGAGGAGGAATCCCCCAGCGAAGCTGAGCACCCAGGTGGGGCTGGAGCCCAGAACACCTGAGGGCCCTGTGCTGGAGCCTGAGTTCTGCGGCTCCAAAGGAGGACCTCCGCACCCGGGTATCCCAAGTCCCTGAAAATGTCCCGTCTCTGGACGGAGTGCCCCATTGGTCGAGGCAGTCCAGGGAGGCCAGCGCCTGGTGGCTCCCAGGCCAGGCTAGGGCCTGGCACGCTCGGCACGGTCTAGAATTGGCAAGCCAGCGAGAGCTCTACGAGGCCAGCCTGGAAGGCAGCTGGCAGGCTTTCCCGAAACCTCTGGCACTGCAGGGCCAATGGCCCTAGGTAGGCCCGCCTGACCAGGTGGCGGGACTTTGGTTGGCGAGGAATCCCCCTCTGAAGAGGGACCAGGCTCTTGGCTTGGACCAGGGGAGCGATGGGATGCAGCGAGGTTCTCCCATCAGCCCCAGATCTGGCCCAGGGCTGCCCACCCCCACAGCCCCTCCTGCCAGGGTCCCCGCCCCTCCCCCTGCCTTCCAATGCAGCCGCCTGCCCTCCCCCTCCGGGAAGTGTGAGGAAGGAAGACTTCTCCTCCCACCCTGGCCCCTAGCGCTGGTAGTTGGGCTCCGACTTGCCGCCAGGGGGCGGCTTTGGCGCTCCTGTTTCTGCTTCTGTCTCCCGCACCGCTTTTGACGACGCGGGCGGGCGGAGATGAGAAAACAGCTGTCCAGGAGGCAAGAGAAGACGTTCTCTTCTAGCCCAGCCCCCAGCCAGCAGACCCCTCTCACGTCAGTGACCTCTTTCAAGCCCGTGGCCTGCTGGTGGCCTGTGGTGAGTGCATTCTGGAACCCTGCTCCCCCGCACCGCGTTTGTTTCCTTGGCAGCCGACACGCTCCCCGAAGTGCGTTCGGTGGCTTGGGGCAGGATGTGTAAGGGCCGCCCCCGTCCGGGCACTATGGCCGGCGGCGGCGGGGGGCAACTGCGAGTGGAGCCAAAGGCCCCCGCATCACAAATGGTTTCCCTCACCCCGCCCTCAGCCACGCCCCGTGCCCACCGTCTCCACGGCAACGAGGTGGGGCGGGGGCGGGGCGAGGCTCCTGGGGGCGGGCGGGAGGGGTGCCTCGCGTGCCAGTGCCAGGGAGGCGGTGGGCGCGGTGGCCCCGGCTGGCGGGGCGCTGGCGCCTCGCTCCCGCCCCCAGGCCCTGGCCAGACCCCCTGTGCCGATGAGCAGACCCACCCAAGATTTTGGAGTCCCTCTTCTACAGAGAGGAAAGGCCAAACGGTCCTTCTCTTTCGCTTCCCCATAGGCTTGAATGAGCATCTAGCCTCCCCATCTTAGGGAGGCTTTGAGCACGGCCCTCACACCTTCTAGAGAAGCTCTGAGCCCATTTGGTCTGCATTTGCCCTGAGTAGGCAAAGTTGATAGACTTTGCATTGTCCAACGGTTTCCTGGGACTGGAGTCGTTGCCATGGTTACCGAGGGCCGGGCTGCAGCCTCCTACCATCCCCCACCCACAAGTCTCCCGCCGCTGAGGTCACCTCTTCAGAGATCAAGAGCCTCCCACCCAGAGCCCACATCCCCCTAGGGAACTCTCAGCCTATCACACCTTCCCCTAGGACTGAGCCGGCCCTCCAGGTCCCCCAGCCCACCTCAGGGAGTTGCCAGGGTCCTGGAACAGCCTGGGCAACTTCCCAATGAGCCTCCGTTGATCTCGCGGCGCCAACCCCCGGTGTGCGGAGCTTCCCTCCGCACTTCTGAGGAACGCCCCCGGCTTCCAGACAAGTCCACGCTCTCAGAGACAACCCCGCAAGCCCACCGACTTTCTGCGCCAGCCCCGGCACCCCAGAATCCTCACCTCCCAGGATTCCCAATGTCCCCATCAAGGTCCCACCTCCCAGAACCTTTCGACTTCCCAGAATCGGCCTGGGGACCCCTGCATCCCGCCAGGCACACCGAGACCGACCCTCCCCCACCCACAGTCCCATTCCCCGTTTCACAACCACCTCGCTGGTTCCTTCTCCAGGCGCGTGACTGACCCACTCCCCCCGCTCCTGGGGCATGGAGTTCGGGGCTAGGTGGGTTGCTTCTGGTGGCCCAAGTGGAGGCGCTCTCGCAAGGAAGGCCTGGCGTCCAGGCAGCTCGGTGCTCTCCGGGGCTGGGTAGTTGCAGGAGACTGGGCGCCGTGCCAAGACGCTCCCAGATCCGCTTGGGGCTCCTTCCCTTCTCCGCTCTTTCCCACCGGGGACTTCTGGGAAATGCGCGTGGAAAGCAGCGAACCTGTTTCTGTCTAATGTACGCGAGCCTTCCAAAGATGAGTGGGGTAAGACCCTGGACGCCCTGGAAGCTGCCCTGGCCCTGCACAAGTCCCTGAACCAGGCCCTTTTGCATCTGCATGCCCCGGGATCTGCCCACGCAGACCCCCACGTGTGGATCCCGCTCCTCCATGGCTCCCCACACGCAGACCTTCCTTGGGAGGAAGCCTCCACCCTGAGACTTGACTCCCTTGGATTGTCCAGGGACATTCCTTGCCGTGCCTCGCTTCCCTTCCCACATCTGCCACCTTGGGACCTATGGCCTCCTGGCTTCTCTCCGGTAGAATTGTTCACTTCTCTGCTCTTCCTCAGCTCTGTGCCTTCCTGGAGAAGCATTTCCTAGATGAGGAGGTGAAACTGATCAACAAGAGGGGCGACCACATGACCAAGCTCGGCAGGCTTGCTGGCCCGCAGGCGGGGCGGGGCGATGTGGGGCGGGGCGGGGCGAGTCATCTCTTTGGAAGGCTCAGCCTCCAGCACCACTAGGGGTCTCTGGAGCCCAGAGGCCGTGGGCGTGGGGGAGGGCACCGTTCCCCCAGCGCGCGGGCTCCTGCCCGAGCCCCTCCAGCCAGGAGGCCTCTTGCTAACTGCCCTCGTGTAGCCCCCTAAGGAGCCCTGAGGCAAGGGTCAACCATAAAGCTCTAGGCAGCAGGTGCCGATGGTGTGTGTGTGCGTGTCTGGCGCCGGGACTCTAGAAGGGTTGAACCCTCCCCCCGTGGGTGGCGTGCTCTAGGCACTTCAGGCCCGAGCCATTTCTGACTCCAGGGAGGGTGGAGCTCAGTGGGTAGCAGGAAGCAGGCTGAGAGTTTTCCAGGGTAACAGCAAGCAGAAAGGGGTCCTGGGCACCTGGGAGTGACTATGGAAGTGAGCTCTGGAAAGCAAGCACAGGAGACTAGCTCTGAGGGCCGCTTCCCCCCTGCCCGCCCGCCCCTCGCCCGGGCTTGGAAGAGATGAGGCCCGTCTCGAACGCTAGGGTCTTCCCCAATGTCAAGCACACACTCGGTAGCAACCACTCCTGAGGAGCTGAGCAGCTGGGAGCTTAAGATGGACGAGAAGTGCTGAGCTGGGGTTTTGGGTCTCGGTGGAGAAAGGAGAGGGGGAAAGTAGTGTTCCTATTCTCTACAGGGGAACGGAAGAAGCTT
This sequence comes from Dasypus novemcinctus, assembly GCF_030445035.2. NCBI lineage: Eukaryota > Metazoa > Chordata > Mammalia > Cingulata > Dasypodidae > Dasypus > Dasypus novemcinctus. Next base: position 8,385 of record NW_026688358.1, on the reverse strand, counting down.
GCAGCATCTCGGGGCAAGCCGGCAAACTGCTGTGTCAGCTCTGACCCCCATGCCTTTGGTTTCTGGGAGAAGAGGAATCGGGAAGTGGCTGCTAGGTGCCGTGGGCTCAGATCCATGCCCTCTTGCTCTCCGTACACAAGAGGATCTGGTTGCGGGGGTTCCTGTGTCTGGCACAAGGCCGATGACCCGGCACCCAAGACTCCTCACTCAGAGCTTCCTGTTCCCTTCCTTGGGGATGGTGTGCTCACACATGCACATGTGGCCTCGGGAGCCTAGAACCAGGAGGGGAAAAGTGCTTGTCTTTCTTCTTTGCCCCTGAAAATAGAGCCATCTCAGCGGAGCCCCGGAGAGATGCGTCAAGCCAGTGCGCCGGACCTTGCTGCCGTGATGGAAATGGCCTCCATCTGTGCTGTAGCCACGTGTGAAGAAGGGCTACTGTGTGGAGCCTCCTTCATCACACAGCTCCTTCCCGCCCAAGAGAGCTTGAGCCGTGTGTTTGTCGCTTGCAAGTCCCAAGCAGGCAAACGAGGCCTCCCTTCCTTGAGAGAACACTGGCATTCCAGACAGCAATCCCAATCTCTCCAGGGCAGCAGGAGGAAAGGAGGCATTGGGAAGCCATGGGTCAGCAAGCGGGGGGGGAGGCTTGGAGGCTCTGAATCCAAGAGGAGGGAGGGGCCTGTGGAGAGGTCCACCAAGCCCCCATGCCCCCATGATGGACGACACCTGGACTCCTTCGATAGAGATGGATTTTTTTTCTGGCCATTTCTGGACACACGCCTCAAGCACACCCATTCCGCCCTGCCACCCCCCAACCCCCTCCCCTGCCAAGCAAGCAGTGCACCGGCACACGTGAGGAGGGCCCTCCCCGTCACCAGAGCTTGGAGTTGGAAGAAACTCGAGGTGAACGCGGGGGTCTGCCACCCAGTGGGCTGAGCTCTGGATGGGAAGGGGATGGGAGGCGAGCCAGCCAGCGTAAGGTTCTAGGCTCAGCAGCCGGGCCTAGCACGCAAGTGGTCTCCTACCGGACTGAGCTGTTGGGGGGAAGACAGCCAGTTGCGTCCTGGGCAGGGGGGTTCCCCCGGAGGACACAGGAGTCGAGAGGGAGGCGCCAGAGTCTGGAGTCACGGGAGGGAGTTGAGAGACTCAGGGAACGAGTGGAGTCTGGTCGAGCAAGAAAAGGCCAGAGAGCGGTCCCGAGCATCCTCCAGCAGGAATGAGGGCCCAAGGGGTTGTGCCACTCCTGGCGTGGCCAGAGTGGGGGTGTGTGGCGATGGGGCCTGGGTGGGCCCCGGCCCTCACAGAGGGGGTCGAGGCTGGGAGGAGGAATCCCCCAGCGAAGCTGAGCACCCAGGTGGGGCTGGAGCCCAGAACACCTGAGGGCCCTGTGCTGGAGCCTGAGTTCTGCGGCTCCAAAGGAGGACCTCCGCACCCGGGTATCCCAAGTCCCTGAAAATGTCCCGTCTCTGGACGGAGTGCCCCATTGGTCGAGGCAGTCCAGGGAGGCCAGCGCCTGGTGGCTCCCAGGCCAGGCTAGGGCCTGGCACGCTCGGCACGGTCTAGAATTGGCAAGCCAGCGAGAGCTCGACGAGGCCAGCCTGGAAGGCAGCTGGCAGGCTTTCCCGAAACCTCTGGCACTGCAGGGCCAATGGCCCTAGGTAGGCCCGCCTGACCAGGTGGCGGGACTTTGGTTGGCGAGGAATCCCCCTCTGAAGAGGGACCAGGCTCTTGGCTTGGACCAGGGGAGCGATGGGATGCAGCGAGGTTCTCCCATCAGCCCCAGATCTGGCCCAGGGCTGCCCACCCCCACAGCCCCTCCTGCCAGGGTCCCCGCCCCTCCCCCTGCCTTCCAATGCAGCCGCCTGCCCTCCCCCTCCGGGAAGTGTGAGGAAGGAAGACTTCTCCTCCCACCCTGGCCCCTAGCGCTGGTAGTTGGGCTCCGACTTGCCGCCAGGGGGCGGCTTTGGCGCTCCTGTTTCTGCTTCTGTCTCCCGCACCGCTTTTGACGACGCGGGCGGGCGGAGATGAGAAAACAGCTGTCCAGGAGGCAAGAGAAGACGTTCTCTTCTAGCCCAGCCCCCAGCCAGCAGACCCCTCTCACGTCAGTGACCTCTTTCAAGCCCGTGGCCTGCTGGTGGCCTGTGGTGAGTGCATTCTGGAACCCTGCTCCCCCGCACCGCGTTTGTTTCCTTGGCAGCCGACACGCTCCCCGAAGTGCGTTCGGTGGCTTGGGGCAGGATGTGTAAGGGCCGCCCCCGTCCGGGCACTATGGCCGGCGGCGGCGGGGGGCAACTGCGAGTGGAGCCAAAGGCCCCCGCATCACAAATGGTTTCCCTCACCCCGCCCTCAGCCACGCCCCGTGCCCACCGTCTCCACGGCAACGAGGTGGGGCGGGGGCGGGGCGAGGCTCCTGGGGGCGGGCGGGAGGGGTGCCTCGCGTGCCAGTGCCAGGGAGGCGGTGGGCGCGGTGGCCCCGGCTGGCGGGGCGCTGGCGCCTCGCTCCCGCCCCCAGGCCCTGGCCAGACCCCCTGTGCCGATGAGCAGACCCACCCAAGATTTTGGAGTCCCTCTTCTACAGAGAGGAAAGGCCAAACGGTCCTTCTCTTTCGCTTCCCCATAGGCTTGAATGAGCATCTAGCCTCCCCATCTTAGGGAGGCTTTGAGCACGGCCCTCACACCTTCTAGAGAAGCTCTGAGCCCATTTGGTCTGCATTTGCCCTGAGTAGGCAAAGTTGATAGACTTTGCATTGTCCAACGGTTTCCTGGGACTGGAGTCGTTGCCATGGTTACCGAGGGCCGGGCTGCAGCCTCCTACCATCCCCCACCCACAAGTCTCCCGCCGCTGAGGTCACCTCTTCAGAGATCAAGAGCCTCCCACCCAGAGCCCACATCCCCCTAGGGAACTCTCAGCCTATCACACCTTCCCCTAGGACTGAGCCGGCCCTCCAGGTCCCCCAGCCCACCTCAGGGAGTTGCCAGGGTCCTGGAACAGCCTGGGCAACTTCCCAATGAGCCTCCGTTGATCTCGCGGCGCCAACCCCCGGTGTGCGGAGCTTCCCTCCGCACTTCTGAGGAACGCCCCCGGCTTCCAGACAAGTCCACGCTCTCAGAGACAACCCCGCAAGCCCACCGACTTTCTGCGCCAGCCCCGGCACCCCAGAATCCTCACCTCCCAGGATTCCCAATGTCCCCATCAAGGTCCCACCTCCCAGAACCTTTCGACTTCCCAGAATCCGCCTGGGGACCCCTGCATCCCGCCAGGCACACCGAGACCGACCCTCCCCCACCCACAGTCCCATTCCCCGTTTCACAACCACCTCGCTGGTTCCTTCTCCAGGCGCGTGACTGACCCACTCCCCCCGCTCCTGGGGCATGGAGTTCGGGGCTAGGTGGGTTGCTTCTGGTGGCCCAAGTGGAGGCGCTCTCGCAAGGAAGGCCTGGCGTCCAGGCAGCTCGGTGCTCTCCGGGGCTGGGTAGTTGCAGGAGACTGGGCGCCGTGCCAAGACGCTCCCTGATCCGCTTGGGGCTCCTTCCCTTCTCCGCTCTTTCCCACCGGGGACTTCTGGGAAATGCGCGTGGAAAGCAGCGAACCTGTTTCTGTCTAATGTACGCGAGCCTTCCAAAGATGAGTGGGGTAAGACCCTGGACGCCCTGGAAGCTGCCCTGGCCCTGCACAAGTCCCTGAACCAGGCCCTTTTGCATCTGCATGCCCCGGGATCTGCCCACGCAGACCCCCACGTGTGGATCCCGCTCCTCCATGGCTCCCCACACGCAGACCTTCATTGGGAGGAAGCCTCCACCCTGAGACTTGACTCCCTTGGATTGTCCAGGGACATTCCTTGCCGTGCCTCGCTTCCCTTCCCACATCTGCCACCTTGGGACCTATGGCCTCCTGGCTTCTCTCCGGTAGAATTGTTCACTTCTCTGCTCTTCCTCAGCTCTGTGCCTTCCTGGAGAAGCATTTCCTAGATGAGGAGGTGAAACTGATCAACAAGAGGGGCGACCACATGACCAAGCTCGGCAGGCTTGCTGGCCCGCAGGCGGGGCGGGGCGATGTGGGGCGGGGCGGGGCGAGTCATCTCTTTGGAAGGCTCAGCCTCCAGCACCACTAGGGGTCTCTGGAGCCCAGAGGCCGTGGGCGTGGGGGAGGGCACCGTTCCCCCAGCGCGCGGGCTCCTGCCCGAGCCCCTCCAGCCAGGAGGCCTCTTGCTAACTGCCCTCGTGTAGCCCCCTAAGGAGCCCTGAGGCAAGGGTCAACCATAAAGCTCTAGGCAGCAGGTGCCGATGGTGTGTGTGTGCGTGTCTGGCGCCGGGACTCTAGAAGGGTTGAACCCTCCCCCCGTGGGTGGCGTGCTCTAGGCACTTCAGGCCCGAGCCATTTCTGACTCCAGGGAGGGTGGAGCTCAGTGGGTAGCAGGAAGCAGGCTGAGAGTTTTCCAGGGTAACAGCAAGCAGAAAGGGGTCCTGGGCACCTGGGAGTGACTATGGAAGTGAGCTCTGGAAAGCAAGCACAGGAGACTAGCTCTGAGGGCCGCTTCCCCCCTGCCCGCCCGCCCCTCGCCCGGGCTTGGAAGAGATGAGGCCCGTCTCGAACGCTAGGGTCTTCCCCAATGTCAAGCACACACTCGGTAGCAACCACTCCTGAGGAGCTGAGCAGCTGGGAGCTTAAGATGGACGAGAAGTGCTGAGCTGGGGTTTTGGGTCTCGGTGGAGAAAGGAGAGGGGGAAAGTAGTGTTCCTATTCTCTACAGGGGAACGGAAGAAGCTTGCAGCATCTCGGGGCAAGCCGGCAAACTGCTGTGTCAGCTCTGACCCCCATGCCTTTGGTTTCTGGGAGAAGAGGAATCGGGAAGTGGCTGCTAGGTGCCGTGGGCTCAGATCCATGCCCTCTTGCTCTCCGCATACAAGAGGATCTGGTTGCGGGGGTTCCTGTGTCTGGCACAAGGCCGATGACCCGGCACCCAAGACTCCTCACTCAGAGCTTCCTGTTCCCTTCCTTGGGGATGGTGTGCTCACACATGCACATGTGGCCTCGGGAGCCTAGAACCAGGAGGGGAAAAGTGCTTGTCTTTCTTCTTTGCCCCTGAAAATAGAGCCATCTCAGCGGAGCCCCGGAGAGATGCGTCAAGCCAGTGCGCCGGACCTTGCTGCCGTGATGGAAATGGCCTCCATCTGTGCTGTAGCCACGTGTGAAGAAGGGCTACTGTGTGGAGCCTCCTTCATCACACAGCTCCTTCCCGCCCAAGAGAGCATGAGCCGTGTGTTTGTCGCTTGCAAGTCCCAAGCAGGCAAACGAGGCCTCCCTTCCTTGAGAGAACACTGGCATTCCAGACAGCAATCCCAATCTCTCCAGGGCAGCAGGAGGAAAGGAGGCATTGGGAAGCCATGGGTCAGCAAGCGGGGGGGAGGCTTGGAGGCTCTGAATCCAAGAGGAGGGAGGGGCCTGTGGAGAGGTCCACCAAGCCCCCATGCCCCCATGTTGGACGACACCTGGACTCCTTCGATAGAGATGGATTTTTTTTCTGGCCATTTCTGGACACACGCCTCAAGCACACCCATTCCGCCCTGCCACCCCCTAACCCCCTCCCCTGCCAAGCAAGCAGTGCACCGGCACACGTGAGGAGGGCCCTCCCCGTCACCAGAGCTTGGAGTTGGAAGAAACTCGAGGTGAACGCGGGGGTCTGCCACCCAGTGGGCTGAGCTCTGGATGGGAAGGGGATGGGAGGCGAGCCAGCCAGCGTAAGGTTCTAGGCTCAGCAGCCGGGCCTAGCACGCAAGTGGTCTCCTACCGGACTGAGCTGTTGGGGGGAAGACAGCCAGTTGCGTCCTGGGCAGGGGGGTTCCCCCGGAGGACACAGGAGTCGAGAGGGAGGCGCCAGAGTCTGGAGTCACGGGAGGGAGTTGAGAGACTCAGGGAACGAGTGGAGTCTGGTCGAGCAAGAAAAGGCCAGAGAGCGGTCCCGAGCATCCTCCAGCAGGAATGAGGGCCCAAGGGGTTGTGCCACACCTGGCGTGGCCAGAGTGGGGGTGTGTGGCGATGGGGCCTGGGTGGGCCCCGGCCCTCACAGAGGGGGTCGAGGCTGGGAGGAGGAATCCCCCAGCGAAGCTGAGCACCCAGGTGGGGCTGGAGCCCAGAACACCTGAGGGCCCTGTGCTGGAGCCTGAGTTCTGCGGCTCCAAAGGAGGACCTCCGCACCCGGGTATCCCAAGTCCCTGAAAATGTCCCGTCTCTGGACGGAGTGCCCCATTGGTCGAGGCAGTCCAGGGAGGCCAGCGCCTGGTGGCTCCCAGGCCAGGCTAGGGCCTGGCACGCTCGGCACGGTCTAGAATTGGCAAGCCAGCGAGAGCTCTACGAGGCCAGCCTGGAAGGCAGCTGGCAGGCTTTCCCGAAACCTCTGGCACTGCAGGGCCAATGGCCCTAGGTAGGCCCGCCTGACCAGTTGGCGGGACTTTGGTTGGCGAGGAATCCCCCTCTGAAGAGGGACCAGGCTCTTGGCTTGGACCAGGGGAGCGATGGGATGCAGCGAGGTTCTCCCATCAGCCCCAGATCTGGCCCAGGGCTGCCCACCCCCACAGCCCCTCCTGCCAGGGTCCCCGCCCCTCCCCCTGCCTTCCAATGCAGCCGCCTGCCCTCCCCCTCCGGGAAGTGTGAGGAAGGAAGACTTCTCCTCCCACCCTGGCCCCTAGCGCTGGTAGTTGGGCTCCGACTTGCCGCCAGGGGGCGGCTTTGGCGCTCCTGTTTCTGCTTCTGTCTCCCGCACCGCTTTTGACGACGCGGGCGGGCGGAGATGAGAAAACAGCTGTCCAGGAGGCAAGAGAAGACGTTCTCTTCTAGCCCAGCCCCCAGCCAGCAGACCCCTCTCACGTCAGTGACCTCTTTCAAGCCCGTGGCCTGCTGGTGGCCTGTGGTGAGTGCATTCTGGAACCCTGCTCCCCCGCACCGCGTTTGTTTCCTTGGCAGCCGACACGCTCCCCGAAGTGCGTTCGGTGGCTTGGGGCAGGATGTGTAAGGGCCGCCCCCGTCCGGGCACTATGGCCGGCGGCGGCGGGGGGCAACTGCGAGTGGAGCCAAAGGCCCCCGCATCAAAAATGGTTTCCCTCACCCCGCCCTCAGCCACGCCCCGGGCCCACCGTCTCCACGGCAACGAGGTGGGGCGGGGGCGGGGCGAGGCTCCTGGGGGCGGGCGGGAGGGGTGCCTCACGTGCCAGTGCCAGGGAGGCGGTGGGCGCGGTGGCCCCGGCTGGCGGGGCGCTGGCGCCTCGCTCCCGCCCCCAGGCCCTGGCCAGACCCCCTGTGCCGATGAGCAGACCCACCCAAGATTTTGGAGTCCCTCTTCTACAGAGAGGAAAGGCCAAACGGTCCTTCTCTTTCGCTTCCCCATAGGCTTGAATGAGCATCTAGCCTCCCCACCTTAGGGAGGCTTTGAGCACGGCCCTCACACCTTCTAGAGAAGCTCTGAGCCCATTTGGTCTGCATTTGCCCTGAGTAGGCAAAGTTGATAGACTTTGCATTGTCCAACGGTTTCCTGGGACTGGAGTCGTTGCCATGGTTACCGAGGGCCGGGCTGCAGCCTCCTACCATCCCCCACCCACAAGTCTCCCGCCGCTGAGGTCACCTCTTCAGAGATCAAGAGCCTCCCACCCAGAGCCCACATCCCCCTAGGGAACTCTCAGCCTATCACACCTTCCCCTAGGACTGAGCCGGCCCTCCAGGTCCCCCAGCCCACCTCAGGGAGTTGCCAGGGTCCTGGAACAGCCTGGGCAACTTCCCAATGAGCCTCCGTTGATCTCGCGGCGCCAACCCCCGGTGTGCGGAGCTTCCCTCCGCACTTCTGAGGAACGCCCCCGGCTTCCAGACAAGTCCACGCTCTCAGAGACAACCCCGCAAGCCCACCGACTTTCTGCGCCAGCCCCGGCACCCCAGAATCCTCACCTCCCAGGATTCCCAATGTCCCCATCAAGGTCCCACCTCCCAGAACCTTTCGACTTCCCAGAATCCGCCTGGGGACCCCTGCATCCCGCCAGGCACACCGAGACCGACCCTCCCCCACCCACAGTCCCATTCCCCGTTTCACAACCACCTCGCTGGTTCCTTCTCCAGGCGCGTGACTGACCCACTCCCCCCGCTCCTGGGGCATGGAGTTCGGGGCTAGGTGGGTTGCTTCTGGTGGCCCAAGTGGAGGCGCTCTCGCAAGGAAGGCCTGGCGTCCAGGCAGCTCGGTGCTCTCCGGGGCTGGGTAGTTGCAGGAGACTGGGCGCCGTGCCAAGACGCTCCCAGATCCGCTTGGGGCTCCTTCCCTTCTCCGCTCTTTCCCACCGGGGACTTCTGGGAAATGCGCGTGGAAAGCAGCGAACCTGTTTCTGTCTAATGTACGCGAGCCTTCCCAA
>NW_026688357.1:0-80569 GCF_030445035.2 Dasypus novemcinctus | reverse complement strand
GGCCACCCCTTCCGTCGCGTCCCCGTGGCCTCCTGCTGGCATTCGGTGTATACATTTTGGAAGCCCGCTTCCCCCAGCGCTGGAGGTTTTCCTGGCAGTGGACGCGCTGCCCGAAGTGCATCGGGTGGGTTTCGGCAGGATGCCTATTGGCCTCATCTGTCCCGGCACTGCCACCGGGGACCACTCCCAGAGTGCAGAAAACGCCTCCCCGCCCCCTCCCCCCAATCCATCACCACCGTCTTCCCTCTCCCGGGCTTGGGCACCTCGCGCCAGTGGCCACCGTCTCCAGAGCAACCAGGAGGGGCGGGGTCGGGGCGAGTCTGCTGGGGGCGGGGTGAGTGGCGCCTGCGCGCCAGGGCGGCGGTGGGCGTGGCCGGCCCAGCGGGCCGGGGCGCCTGCGCTTTGGTCCCGGCTTTGCGGGCGTCAGAGAGCGGTGTACGGCGGCGCGGGAGGCCTGGCGCTTGCCCCTGCCCCTCCCCCACCCCTACCCCGGGCGCCGTCCGGGCGCCCCGAAAGGAGGGGCTGAGGAGGGAGGCAGCGGATGGGGGCGAGAGGGGGCTTAGATCCCACAGGGCTGCTGGATGCGGCTCTCCCGCTGGCAGGTGTCGGCACTTTTGCTTCCCCTCCGCGGTGAGGACCATGTTCTCCTCCCTCTCAGCTGACCTGGGCCGGTCCAAGGAACCTGAGCGCAGGTGGTGCACCTGCGCTGGGGCTCAGGTCCCAGCTTGGCACGGGGGCCTGTCCAGAGACACGCAGAAGCCTGTCTCCTGAGCATGCACGCACCCAGTGCCAGGCTCAGCCGCAGCCAAAGTGACAGAAGAAGAGGCATGTGTAGGGAGGCCCCCCCTGCAACCGAATCCCCCCTCCCCCGCGTGCGAGAGCACGGATTCCCCAGTAGAGCCCACTGGCAGGGCACTGAGGCCCGGAGCCACCTGCCATCAGCAGCGTAGTCCTGGGTGTCCCCGCAGCCCTCAGGAGCACCAGGGCCTGGGGCTTGATCGACCAGGCAGCTGCGCCCTCGGCGAGAAGGGCTATCTGCTTCGGTTTGGAAATCTGGACAGTATCCCTGCGGCATTGGCCGCTATGGTAGCTTGGAACGGCAATCAGTAGGAACATCACCTGGTTGCGTGGCGTGCTCTGGCAGAGGGAAGTGTGCTTAAGATGATGGGTTCTCACTTTTTTTCCCCCCAAAACGGATGGTTACGACTCGAGTCAAGGCCCAAACAACCCATACGTCCGCTTTGGACGGTCACGATGGCCGCTTAGAATATACCCGGTTCCATGGAACACCCTGGACCTGGAAGCCCACTTGACCGCAGTGCCTGCCTCAAGTGAGCAGAAATGATTTCCACGCAAGTGTCTCACCACCCAATAGGTAAGCAGTTTCGTTTTGCGTCCCGCGGCCCCAGAGCCGAGAGAAATGCTCGTTCGTTCGTACGGTCCCAAAAAGGTGGGCGAGAGGAGAAAGGGCAGGCTGATTGCTCAGAGTCGTCGGGGTGCTCTGGGGCCCCTCTCGTCCCACCAAAGAAACGCAGAGAAAGAGAGGTCCTTGACAAGGGAGAGGGAAGACTCTGGGCCTGTGCTCTCTGGGAGACAGGCCTCTGCAGGCCTGGCCGGGAGCCCAGGCCGAAGCCCGCAGGTCACCGGTGGGAAAGGCCGGGGTTCCCCTGACACAAGGTGGAGGTGACGGCGATGGGAGACAGCATGTCTGTGACCATGGCCGTGGGAGAGAGCTGCAGGGCAACGCCGGCCGGCCCTAGGTAGGCCCCCGCTTGAGGAGGCCTCGGGGACTTTGGTGGGCAAGGAAACCCCTCTTCAGACGGGTCTGGCAGCCTGGCCCAACCCAGACCCTTGGCCTGGGTCAGGTGAGCTATGGCATGGAGAGGGGGCTCTCCCAGCAGCCCCAGATCTGGCCCAGGGGTCCCTTCCCCCACAGCCCCTTCTGCAAGGGGCCCTGCCCCTCCCCCTGCCTTAGAACTCAGCCCTCTGCCCCCCAGCAAGTGTGAGGAAGGAACTATTCCTTTCCTACAGTGGCCCCTAGCGGTGGAAGTTTTGCCTCTGACTTTGGGCAACGGAGCCGCTCTCTTGTTCCTGGAGCTTCTTCTGTCTCTTGGCTTTTCACCAGACAGACGGGAGGGAACAACTGTCCAGGACAGCATAGCAGAGCTTCTCTCCTGGCCCAGTCCCCACCCAGCAGGCTCCACCCACGTCGGCCACCCCTTCCGTCGCGTCCCCGTGGCCTCCTGGTGGCATTCGGTGTATACATTTTGGAAGCCCGCTTCCCCCAGCGCTGGAGGTTTTCCTGGCAGTGGACGCGCTGCCCGAAGTGCATCGGGTGGGTTTCGGCAGGATGCCTATTGGCCTCATCTGTCCCGGCACTGCCACCGGGGACCACTCCCGAGTGCAGAAAACGCCTCCCCGCCCCCTCCCCCAATCCATCACCACCGTCTTCCCTCTCCCGGGCTTGGGCACCTCGCGCCAGTGGCCACCGTCTCCAGAGCAACCAGGAGGGGCGGGGTCGGGGCGAGTCTGCTGGGGGCGGGGTGAGTGGCGCCTGCGCGCCAGGGCGGCGGTGGGCGTGGCCGGCCCAGCGGGCCGGGGCGCCTGCGCTTTGGTCCCGGCTTTGCGGGCGTCAGAGAGCGGTGTCCGGCGGCGCGGGAGGCCTGGCGCTTGCCCCTGCCCCTCCCCCACCCCTACCCCGGGCGCCGTCCGGGCGCCCCGAAAGGAGGGGCTGAGGAGGGAGGCAGCGGATGGGGCGAGAGGGGGCTTAGATCCCACAGGGCTGCTGGATGCGGCTCTCCCGCTGGCAGGTGTCGGCACTTTTGCTTCCCTCCGCGGTGAGGACCATGTTCTCCTCCCTCTCAGCTGACCTGGGCCGGTCCAAGGAACCTGAGCGCAGGTGGTGCACCTGCGCTGGGGCTCAGGTCCCAGCTGGCACGGGGCCTGTCCAGAGACACGCAGAAGCCTGTCTCCTGAGCATGCACGCACCCAGTGCCAGGCTCAGCCGCAGCCAAAGTGACAGAAGAAGAGGCATGTGTAGGGAGGCCCCCCTGCAACCGAATCCCCCCTCCCCCGCGTGCGAGAGCACGGATTCCCCAGTAGAGCCCACTGGCAGGGCACTGAGGCCCGGAGCCACCTGCCATCAGCAGCGTAGTCCTGGGTGTCCCCGCAGCCCTCAGGAGCACCAGGGCCTGGGGCTTGATCGACCAGGCAGCTGCGCCTCGGCGAGAAGGGCTATCTGCTTCGGTTTGGAAATCTGGACAGTATCCCTGCGGCATTGGCCGCTATGGTAGCTTGGAACGGCAATCAGTAGGAACATCACCTGGTTGCGTGGCGTGCTCTGGCAGAGGGAAGTGTGCTTAAGATGATGGGTTCTCACTTTTTTTCCCCCCAAAACGGATGGTTACGACTCGAGTCAAGGCCCAAACAACCCATACGTCCGCTTTGGACGGTCACGATGGCCGCTTAGAATATACCCGGTCCATGGAACACCTGGACCTGTAAGCCCACTTGACCGCAGTGCCTGCCTCAAGTGAGCAGAAATGATTTCCACGCAAGTGTCTCACCACCCAATAGGTAAGCAGTTTCGTTTTGCGTCCCCCGGCCCCAGAGCCGAGAGAAATGCTCGTTCGTTCGTACGGTCCCAAAAAGGTGGGCGAGAGGAGAAAGGGCAGGCTGATTGCTCAGAGTCGTCGGGGTGCTCTGGGGCCCCTCTCGTCCCACCAAAGAAACGCAGAGAAAGAGAGGTCCTTGACAAGGGAGAGGGAAGACTCTGGGCCTGTGCTCTCTGGGAGACAGGCCTCTGCAGGCCTGGCCGGGAGCCCAGGCCGAAGCCCGCAGGTCACCGGTGGGAAAGGCCGGGGTTCCCCTGACACAAGGTGGAGGTGACGGCGATGGGAGACAGCATGTCTGTGACCATGGCCGTGGGAGAGACCTGCAGGGCAATGCCGGCCGGCCCTAGGTAGGCCCCCGCTTGAGGAGGCCTCGGGGACTTTGGTGGGCAAGGAAACCCCTCTTCAGACGGGTCTGGCAGCCTGGCCCAACCCAGACCCTTGGCCTGGGTCAGGTGAGCTATGGCATGGAGAGGGGGCTCTCCCAGCAGCCCCAGATCTGGCCCAGGGGTCCCTTCCCCCACAGCCCCTTCTGCAAGGGGCCCTGCCCCTCCCCCTGCCTTAGAACTCAGCCCTCTGCCCCCCAGCAAGTGTGAGGAAGGAACTATTCCTTTCCTACAGTGGCCCCTAGCGGTGGAAGTTTTGCCTCTGACTTTGGGCAACGGAGCCGCTCTCTTGTTCCTGGAGCTTCTTCTGTCTCTTGGCTTTTCACCAGACAGACGGGAGGGAACAACTGTCCAGGACAGCATAGCAGAGCTTCTCTCCTGGCCCAGTCCCCACCCAGCAGGCTCCACCCACGTCGGCCACCCCTTCCGTCGCGTCCCCGTGGCCTCCTGGTGGCATTGGGTGTATACATTTTGGAAGCCCGCTTCCCCCAGCGCTGGAGGTTTTCCTGGCAGTGGACGCGCTGCCCGAAGTGCATCGGGTGGGTTTCGGCAGGATGCCTATTGGCCTCATCTGTCCCGGCACTGCCACCGGGGACCACTCCCGAGTGCAGAAAACGCCTCCCCGCCCCCTCCCCCAATCCATCACCACCGTCTTCCCTCTCCCGGGCTTGGGCACCTCGCGCCAGTGGCCACCGTCTCCAGAGCAACCAGGAGGGGCGGGGTCGGGGCGAGTCTGCTGGGGGCGGGGTGAGTGGCGCCTGCGCGCCAGGGCGGCGGTGGGCGTGGCCGGCCCAGCGGGCCGGGGCGCCTGCGCTTTGGTCCCGGCTTTGCGGGCGTCAGAGAGCGGTGTCCGGCGGCGCGGGAGGCCTGGCGCTTGCCCCTGCCCCTCCCCCACCCCTACCCCGGGCGCCGTCCGGGCGCCCCGAAAGGAGGGGCTGAGGAGGGAGGCAGCGGATGGGGCGAGAGGGGGCTTAGATCCCACAGGGCTGCTGGATGCGGCTCTCCCGCTGGCAGGTGTCGGCACTTTTGCTTCCCTCCGCGGTGAGGACCATGTTCTCCTCCCTCTCAGCTGACCTGGGCCGGTCCAAGGAACCTGAGCACAGGTGGTGCACCTGCGCTGGGGCTCAGGTCCCAGCTGGCACGGGGCCTGTCCAGAGACACGCAGAAGCCTGTCTCCTGAGCATGCACGCACCCAGTGCCAGGCTCAGCCGCAGCCAAAGTGACAGAAGAAGAGGCATGTGTAGGGAGGCCCCCCTGCAACCGAATCCCCCCTCCCCCGCGTGCGAGAGCACGGATTCCCCAGTAGAGCCCACTGGCAGGGCACTGAGGCCCGGAGCCACCTGCCATCAGCAGCGTAGTCCTGGGTGTCCCCGCAGCCCTCAGGAGCACCAGGGCCTGGGGCTTGATCGACCAGGCAGCTGCGCCTCGGCGAGAAGGGCTATCTGCTTCGGTTTGGAAATCTGGACAGTATCCCTGCGGCATTGGCCGCTATGGTAGCTTGGAACGGCAATCAGTAGGAACATCACCTGGTTGCGTGGCGTGCTCTGGCAGAGGGAAGTGTGCTTAAGATGATGGGTTCTCACTTTTTTTCCCCCCAAAACGGATGGTTACGACTCGAGTCAAGGCCCAAACAACCCATACGTCCGCTTTGGACGGTCACGATGGCCGCTTAGAATATACCCGGTCCATGGAACACCTGGACCTGTAAGCCCACTTGACCGCAGTGCCTGCCTCAAGTGAGCAGAAATGATTTCCACGCAAGTGTCTCACCACCCAATAGGTAAGCAGTTTCGTTTTGCGTCCCCCGGCCCCAGAGCCGAGAGAAATGCTCGTTCGTTCGTACGGTCCCAAAAAGGTGGGCGAGAGGAGAAAGGGCAGGCTGATTGCTCAGAGTCGTCGGGGTGCTCTGGGGCCCCTCTCGTCCCACCAAAGAAACGCAGAGAAAGAGAGGTCCTTGACAAGGGAGAGGGAAGACTCTGGGCCTGTGCTCTCCGGGAGACAGGCCTCTGCAGGCCTGGCCGGGAGCCCAGGCCGAAGCCCGCAGGTCACCGGTGGGAAAGGCCGGGGTTCCCCTGACACAAGGTGGAGGTGACGGCGATGGGAGACAGCATGTCTGTGACCATGGCCGTGGGAGAGACCTGCAGGGCAACGCCGGCCGGCCCTAGGTAGGCCCCCGCTTGAGGAGGCCTCGGGGACTTTGGTGGGCAAGGAAACCCCTCTTCAGACGGGTCTGGCAGCCTGGCCCAACCCAGACCCTTGGCCTGGGTCAGGTGAGCTATGGCATGGAGAGGGGGCTCTCCCAGCAGCCCCAGATCTGGCCCAGGGGTCCCTTCCCCCACAGCCCCTTCTGCAAGGGGCCCTGCCCCTCCCCCTGCCTTAGAACTCAGCCCTCTGCCCCCCAGCAAGTGTGAGGAAGGAACTATTCCTTTCCTACAGTGGCCCCTAGCGGTGGAAGTTTTGCCTCTGACTTTGGGCAACGGAGCCGCTCTCTTGTTCCTGGAGCTTCTTCTGTCTCTTGGCTTTTCACCAGACAGACGGGAGGGAACAACTGTCCAGGACAGCATAGCAGAGCTTCTCTCCTGGCCCAGTCCCCACCCAGCAGGCTCCACCCACGTCGGCCACCCCTTCCGTCGCGTCCCCGTGGCCTCCTGGTGGCATTCGGTGTATACATTTTGGAAGCCCGCTTCCCCCAGCGCTGGAGGTTTTCCTGGCAGTGGACGCGCTGCCCGAAGTGCATCGGGTGGGTTTCGGCAGGATGCCTATTGGCCTCATCTGTCCCGGCACTGCCACCGGGGACCACTCCCGAGTGCAGAAAACGCCTCCCCGCCCCCTCCCCCAATCCATCACCACCGTCTTCCCTCTCCCGGGCTTGGGCACCTCGCGCCAGTGGCCACCGTCTCCAGAGCAACCAGGAGGGGCGGGGTCGGGGCGAGTCTGCTGGGGGCGGGGTGAGTGGCGCCTGCGCGCCAGGGCGGCGGTGGGCGTGGCCGGCCCAGCGGGCCGGGGCGCCTGCGCTTTGGTCCCGGCTTTGCGGGCGTCAGAGAGCGGTGTCCGGCGGCGCGGGAGGCCTGGCGCTTGCCCCTGCCCCTCCCCCACCCCTACCCCGGGCGCCGTCCGGGCGCCCCGAAAGGAGGGGCTGAGGAGGGAGGCAGCGGATGGGGCGAGAGGGGGCTTAGATCCCACAGGGCTGCTGGATGCGGCTCTCCCGCTGGCAGGTGTCGGCACTTTTGCTTCCCTCCGCGGTGAGGACCATGTTCTCCTCCCTCTCAGCTGACCTGGGCCGGTCCAAGGAACCTGAGCGCAGGTGGTGCACCTGCGCTGGGGCTCAGGTCCCAGCTGGCACGGGGCCTGTCCAGAGACACGCAGAAGCCTGTCTCCTGAGCATGCACGCACCCAGTGCCAGGCTCAGCCGCAGCCAAAGTGACAGAAGAAGAGGCATGTGTAGGGAGGCCCCCCTGCAACCGAATCCCCCCTCCCCCGCGTGCGAGAGCACGGATTCCCCAGTAGAGCCCACTGGCAGGGCACTGAGGCCCGGAGCCACCTGCCATCAGCAGCGTAGTCCTGGGTGTCCCCGCAGCCCTCAGGAGCACCAGGGCCTGGGGCTTGATCGACCAGGCAGCTGCGCCTCGGCGAGAAGGGCTATCTGCTTCGGTTTGGAAATCTGGACAGTATCCCTGCGGCATTGGCCGCTATGGTAGCTTGGAACGGCAATCAGTAGGAACATCACCTGGTTGCGTGGCGTGCTCTGGCAGAGGGAAGTGTGCTTAAGATGATGGGTTCTCACTTTTTTTCCCCCCAAAACGGATGGTTACGACTCGAGTCAAGGCCCAAACAACCCATACGTCCGCTTTGGACGGTCACGATGGCCGCTTAGAATATACCCGGTCCATGGAACACCTGGACCTGGAAGCCCACTTGACCGCAGTGCCTGCCTCAAGTGAGCAGAAATGATTTCCACGCAAGTGTCTCACCACCCAATAGGTAAGCAGTTTCGTTTTGCGTCCCCCGGCCCCAGAGCCGAGAGAAATGCTCGTTCGTTCGTACGGTCCCAAAAAGGTGGGCGAGAGGAGAAAGGGCAGGCTGATTGCTCAGAGTCGTCGGGGTGCTCTGGGGCCCCTCTCGTCCCACCAAAGAAACGCAGAGAAAGAGAGGTCCTTGACAAGGGAGAGGGAAGACTCTGGGCCTGTGCTCTCCGGGAGACAGGCCTCTGCAGGCCTGGCCGGGAGCCCAGGCCGAAGCCCGCAGGTCACCGGTGGGAAAGGCCGGGGTTCCCCTGACACAAGGTGGAGGTGACGGCGATGGGAGACAGCATGTCTGTGACCATGGCCGTGGGAGAGAGCTGCAGGGCAACGCCGGCCGGCCCTAGGTAGGCCCCCGCTTGAGGAGACCTCGGGGACTTTGGTGGGCAAGGAAACCCCTCTTCAGACGGGTCTGGCAGCCTGGCCCAACCCAGACCCTTGGCCTGGGTCAGGTGAGCTATGGCATGGAGAGGGGGCTCTCCCAGCAGCCCCAGATCTGGCCCAGGGGTCCCTTCCCCCACAGCCCCTTCTGCAAGGGGCCCTGCCCCTCCCCCTGCCTTAGAACTCAGCCCTCTGCCCCCCAGCAAGTGTGAGGAAGGAACTATTCCTTTCCTACAGTGGCCCCTAGCGGTGGAAGTTTTGCCTCTGACTTTGGGCAACGGAGCCGCTCTCTTGTTCCTGGAGCTTCTTCTGTCTCTTGGCTTTTCACCAGACAGACGGGAGGGAACAACTGTCCAGGACAGCATAGCAGAGCTTCTCTCCTGGCCCAGTCCCCACCCAGCAGGCTCCACCCACGTCGGCCACCCCTTCCGTCGCGTCCCCGTGGCCTCCTGGTGGCATTCGGTGTATACATTTTGGAAGCCCGCTTCCCCCAGCGCTGGAGGTTTTCCTGGCAGTGGACGCGCTGCCCGAAGTGCATCGGGTGGGTTTCGGCAGGATGCCTATTGGCCTCATCTGTCCCGGCACTGCCACCGGGGACCACTCCCGAGTGCAGAAAACGCCTCCCCGCCCCCTCCCCCAATCCATCACCACCGTCTTCCCTCTCCCGGGCTTGGGCACCTCGCGCCAGTGGCCACCGTCTCCAGAGCAACCAGGAGGGGCGGGGTCGGGGCGAGTCTGCTGGGGGCGGGGTGAGTGGCGCCTGCGCGCCAGGGCGGCGGTGGGCGTGGCCGGCCCAGCGGGCCGGGGCGCCTGCGCTTTGGTCCCGGCTTTGCGGGCGTCAGAGAGTGGTGTCCGGCGGCGCGGGAGGCCTGGCGCTTGCCCCTGCCCCTCCCCCACCCCTACCCCGGGCGCCGTCCGGGCGCCCCGAAAGGAGGGGCTGAGGAGGGAGGCAGCGGATGGGGCGAGAGGGGGCTTAGATCCCACAGGGCTGCTGGATGCGGCTCTCCCGCTGGCAGGTGTCGGCACTTTTGCTTCCCTCCGCGGTGAGGACCATGTTCTCCTCCCTCTCAGCTGACCTGGGCCGGTCCAAGGAACCTGAGCGCAGGTGGTGCACCTGCGCTGGGGCTCAGGTCCCAGCTGGCACGGGGCCTGTCCAGAGACACGCAGAAGCCTGTCTCCTGAGCATGCACGCACCCAGTGCCAGGCTCAGCCGCAGCCAAAGTGACAGAAGAAGAGGCATGTGTAGGGAGGCCCCCCTGCAACCGAATCCCCCCTCCCCCACGTGCGAGAGCACGGATTCCCCAGTAGAGCCCACTGGCAGGGCACTGAGGCCCGGAGCCACCTGCCATCAGCAGCGTAGTCCTGGGTGTCCCCGCAGCCCTCAGGAGCACCAGGGCCTGGGGCTTGATCGACCAGGCAGCTGCGCCTCGGCGAGAAGGGCTATCTGCTTCGGTTTGGAAATCTGGACAGTATCCCTGCGGCATTGGCCGCTATGGTAGCTTGGAACGGCAATCAGTAGGAACATCACCTGGTTGCGTGGCGTGCTCTGGCAGAGGGAAGTGTGCTTAAGATGATGGGTTCTCACTTTTTTTCCCCCCAAAACGGATGGTTACGACTCGAGTCAAGGCCCAAACAACCCATACGTCCGCTTTGGACGGTCACGATGGCCGCTTAGAATATACCCGGTCCATGGAACACCTGGACCTGTAAGCCCACTTGACCGCAGTGCCTGCCTCAAGTGAGCAGAAATGATTTCCACGCAAGTGTCTCACCACCCAATAGGTAAGCAGTTTCGTTTTGCGTCCCCCGGCCCCAGAGCCGAGAGAAATGCTCGTTCGTTCGTACGGTCCCAAAAAGGTGGGCGAGAGGAGAAAGGGCAGGCTGATTGCTCAGAGTCGTCGGGGTGCTCTGGGGCCCCTCTCGTCCCACCAAAGAAACGCAGAGAAAGAGAGGTCCTTGACAAGGGAGAGGGAAGACTCTGGGCCTGTGCTCTCCGGGAGACAGGCCTCTGCAGGCCTGGCCGGGAGCCCAGGCCGAAGCCCGCAGGTCACCGGTGGGAAAGGCCGGGGTTCCCCTGACACAAGGTGGAGGTGACGGCGATGGGAGACAGCATGTCTGTGACCATGGCCGTGGGAGAGAGCTGCAGGGCAACGCCGGCCGGCCCTAGGTAGGCCCCCGCTTGAGGAGGCCTCGGGGACTTTGGTGGGCAAGGAAACCCCTCTTCAGACGGGTCTGGCAGCCTGGCCCAACCCAGACCCTTGGCCTGGGTCAGGTGAGCTATGGCATGGAGAGGGGGCTCTCCCAGCAGCCCCAGATCTGGCCCAGGGGTCCCTTCCCCCACAGCCCCTTCTGCAAGGGGCCCTGCCCCTCCCCCTGCCTTAGAACTCAGCCCTCTGCCCCCCAGCAAGTGTGAGGAAGGAACTATTCCTATCCTACAGTGGCCCCTAGCAGTGGAAGTTTTGCCTCTGACTTTGGGCAACGGAGCCGCTCTCTTGTTCCTGGAGCTTCTTCTGTCTCTTGGCTTTTCACCAGACAGACGGGAGGGAACAACTGTCCAGGACAGCATAGCAGAGCTTCTCTCCTGGCCCAGTCCCCACCCAGCAGGCTCCACCCACGTCGGCCACCCCTTCCGTCGCGTCCCCGTGGCCTCCTGGTGGCATTCGGTGTATACATTTTGGAAGCCCGCTTCCCCCAGCGCTGGAGGTTTTCCTGGCAGTGGACGCGCTGCCCGAAGTGCATCGGGTGGGTTTCGGCAGGATGCCTATTGGCCTCATCTGTCCCGGCACTGCCACCGGGGACCACTCCCGAGTGCAGAAAACGCCTCCCCGCCCCCTCCCCCAATCCATCACCACCGTCTTCCCTCTCCCGGGCTTGGGCACCTCGCGCCAGTGGCCACCGTCTCCAGAGCAACCAGGAGGGGCGGGGTTGGGGCGAGTCTGCTGGGGGCGGGGTGAGTGGCGCCTGCGCCCCAGGGCGGCGGTGGGCGTGGCCGGCCCAGCGGGCCAGGGCGCCTGCGCTTTGGTCCCGGCTTTGCGGGCGTCAGAGAGCGGTGTCCGGCGGCGCGGGAGGCCTGGCGCTTGCCCCTGCCCCTCCCCCACCCCTACCCCGGGCGCCGTCCGGGCGCCCCGAAAGGAGGGGCTGAGGAGGGAGGCAGCGGATGGGGCGAGAGGGGGCTTAGATCCCACAGGGCTGCTGGATGCGGCTCTCCCGCTGGCAGGTGTCGGCACTTTTGCTTCCCTCCGCGGTGAGGACCATGTTCTCCTCCCTCTCAGCTGACCTGGGCCGGTCCAAGGAACCTGAGCGCAGGTGGTGCACCTGCGCTGGGGCTCAGGTCCCAGCTGGCACGGGGCCTGTCCAGAGACACGCAGAAGCCTGTCTCCTGAGCATGCACGCACCCAGTGCCAGGCTCAGCCGCAGCCAAAGTGACAGAAGAAGAGGCATGTGTAGGGAGGCCCCCCTGCAACCGAATCCCCCCTCCCCCGCGTGCGAGAGCACGGATTCCCCAGTAGAGCCCACTGGCAGGGCACTGAGGCCCGGAGCCACCTGCCATCAGCAGCGTAGTCCTGGGTGTCCCCGCAGCCCTCAGGAGCACCAGGGCCTGGGGCTTGATCGACCAGGCAGCTGCGCCTCGGCGAGAAGGGCTATCTGCTTCGGTTTGGAAATCTGGACAGTATCCCTGCGGCATTGGCCGCTATGGTAGCTTGGAACGGCAATCAGTAGGAACATCACCTGGTTGCGTGGCGTGCTCTGGCAGAGGGAAGTGTGCTTAAGATGATGGGTTCTCACTTTTTTTCCCCCCAAAACGGATGGTTACGACTCGAGTCAAGGCCCAAACAACCCATACGTCCGCTTTGGACGGTCACGATGGCCGCTTAGAATATACCCGGTCCATGGAACACCTGGACCTGTAAGCCCACTTGACCGCAGTGCCTGCCTCAAGTGAGCAGAAATGATTTCCACGCAAGTGTCTCACCACCCAATAGGTAAGCAGTTTCGTTTTGCGTCCCCCGGCCCCAGAGCCGAGAGAAATGCTCGTTCGTTCGTACGGTCCCAAAAAGGTGGGCGAGAGGAGAAAGGGCAGGCTGATTGCTCAGAGTCGTCGGGGTGCTCTGGGGCCCCTCTCGTCCCACCAAAGAAACGCAGAGAAAGAGAGGTCCTTGACAAGGGAGAGGGAAGACTCTGGGCCTGTGCTCTCCGGGAGACAGGCCTCTGCAGGCCTGGCCGGGAGCCCAGGCCGAAGCCCGCAGGTCACCGGTGGGAAAGGCCGGGGTTCCCCTGACACAAGGTGGAGGTGACGGCGATGGGAGACAGCATGTCTGTGACCATGGCCGTGGGAGAGAGCTGCAGGGCAACGCCGGCCGGCCCTAGGTAGGCCCCCGCTTGAGGAGGCCTCGGGGACTTTGGTGGGCAAGGAAACCCCTCTTCAGACGGGTCTGGCAGCCTGGCCCAACCCAGACCCTTGGCCTGGGTCAGGTGAGCTATGGCATGGAGAGGGGGCTCTCCCAGCAGCCCCAGATCTGGCCCAGGGGTCCCTTCCCCCACAGCCCCTTCTGCAAGGGGCCCTGCCCCTCCCCCTGCCTTAGAACTCAGCCCTCTGCCCCCCAGCAAGTGTGAGGAAGGAACTATTCCTTTCCTACAGTGGCCCCTAGCGGTGGAAGTTTTGCCTCTGACTTTGGGCAACGGAGCCGCTCTCTTGTTCCTGGAGCTTCTTCTGTCTCTTGGCTTTTCACCAGACAGACGGGAGGGAACAACTGTCCAGGACAGCATAGCAGAGCTTCTCTCCTGGCCCAGTCCCCACCCAGCAGGCTCCACCCACGTCGGCCACCCCTTCCGTCGCGTCCCCGTGGCCTCCTGGTGGCATTCGGTGTATACATTTTGGAAGCCCGCTTCCCCCAGCGCTGGAGGTTTTCCTGGCAGTGGACGCGCTGCCCGAAGTGCATTGGGTGGGTTTCGGCAGGATGCCTATTGGCCTCATCTGTCCCGGCACTGCCACCGGGGACCACTCCCGAGTGCAGAAAACGCCTCCCCGCCCCCTCCCCCAATCCATCACCACCGTCTTCCCTCTCCCGGGCTTGGGCACCTCGCGCCAGTGGCCACCGTCTCCAGAGCAACCAGGAGGGGCGGGGTCGGGGCGAGTCTGCTGGGGGCGGGGTGAGTGGCGCCTGTGCGCCAGGGCGGCGGTGGGCGTGGCCGGCCCAGCGGGCCGGGGCGCCTGCGCTTTGGTCCCGGCTTTGCGGGCGTCAGAGAGCGGTGTCCGGCGGCGCGGGAGGCCTGGCGCTTGCCCCTGCCCCTCCCCCACCCCTACCCCGGGCGCCGTCCGGGCGCCCCGAAAGGAGGGGCTGAGGAGGGAGGCAGCGGATGGGGCGAGAGGGGGCTTAGATCCCACAGGGCTGCTGGATGCGGCTCTCCCGCTGGCAGGTGTCGGCACTTTTGCTTCCCTCCGCGGTGAGGACCATGTTCTCCTCCCTCTCAGCTGACCTGGGCCGGTCCAAGGAACCTGAGCGCAGGTGGTGCACCTGCGCTGGGGCTCAGGTCCCAGCTGGCACGGGGCCTGTCCAGAGACACGCAGAAGCCTGTCTCCTGAGCATGCACGCACCCAGTGCCAGGCTCAGCCGCAGCCAAAGTGACAGAAGAAGAGGCATGTGTAGGGAGGCCCCCCTGCAACCGAATCCCCCCTCCCCCGCGTGCGAGAGCACGGATTCCCCAGTAGAGCCCACTGGCAGGGCACTGAGGCCCGGAGCCACCTGCCATCAGCAGCGTAGTCCTGGGTGTCCCCGCAGCCCTCAGGAGCACCAGGGCCTGGGGCTTGATCGACCAGGCAGCTGCGCCTCGGCGAGAAGGGCTATCTGCTTCGGTTTGGAAATCTGGACAGTATCCCTGCGGCATTGGCCGCTATGGTAGCTTGGAACGGCAATCAGTAGGAACATCACCTGGTTGCGTGGCGTGCTCTGGCAGAGGGAAGTGTGCTTAAGATGATGGGTTCTCACTTTTTTTCCCCCCAAAACGGATGGTTACGACTCGAGTCAAGGCCCAAACAACCCATACGTCCGCTTTGGACGGTCACGATGGCCGCTTAGAATATACCCGGTCCATGGAACACCTGGACCTGTAAGCCCACTTGACCGCAGTGCCTGCCTCAAGTGAGCAGAAATGATTTCCACGCAAGTGTCTCACCACCCAATAGGTAAGCAGTTTCGTTTTGCGTCCCCCGGCCCCAGAGCCGAGAGAAATGCTCGTTCGTTCGTACGGTCCCAAAAAGGTGGGCGAGAGGAGAAAGGGCAGGCTGATTGCTCAGAGTCGTCGGGGTGCTCTGGGGCCCCTCTCGTGCCACCAAAGAAACGCAGAGAAAGAGAGGTCCTTGACAAGGGAGAGGGAAGACTCTGGGCCTGTGCTCTCCGGGAGACAGGCCTCTGCAGGCCTGGCCGGGAGCCCAGGCCGAAGCCCGCAGGTCACCGGTGGGAAAGGCCGGGGTTCCCCTGACACAAGGTGGAGGTGACGGCGATGGGAGACAGCATGTCTGTGACCATGGCCGTGGGAGAGACCTGCAGGGCAACGCCGGCCGGCCCTAGGTAGGCCCCCGCTTGAGGAGGCCTCGGGGACTTTGGTGGGCAAGGAAACCCCTCTTCAGATGGGTCTGGCAGCCTGGCCCAACCCAGACCCTTGGCCTGGGTCAGGTGAGCTATGGCATGGAGAGGGGGCTCTCCCAGCAGCCCCAGATCTGGCCCAGGGGTCCCTTCCCCCACAGCCCCTTCTGCAAGGGGCCCTGCCCCTCCCCCTGCCTTAGAACTCAGCCCTCTGCCCCCCAGCAAGTGTGAGGAAGGAACTATTCCTATCCTACAGTGGCCCCTAGCGGTGGAAGTTTTGCCTCTGACTTTGGGCAACGGAGCCGCTCTCTTGTTCCTGGAGCTTCTTCTGTCTCTTGGCTTTTCACCAGACAGACGGGAGGGAACAACTGTCCAGGACAGCATAGCAGAGCTTCTCTCCTGGCCCAGTCCCCACCCAGCAGGCTCCACCCACGTCGGCCACCCCTTCCGTCGCGTCCCCGTGGCCTCCTGGTGGCATTCGGTGTATACATTTTGGAAGCCCGCTTCCCCCAGCGCTGGAGGTTTTCCTGGCAGTGGACGCGCTGCCCGAAGTGCATCGGGTGGGTTTCGGCAGGATGCCTATTGGCCTCATCTGTCCCGGCACTGCCACCGGGGACCACTCCCGAGTGCAGAAAACGCCTCCCCGCCCCCTCCCCCAATCCATCACCACCGTCTTCCCTCTCCCGGGCTTGGGCACCTCGCGCCAGTGGCCACCGTCTCCAGAGCAACCAGGAGGGGCGGGGTCGGGGCGAGTCTGCTGGGGGCGGGGTGAGTGGCGCCTGCGCGCCAGGGCGGCGGTGGGCGTGGCCGGCCCAGCGGGCCGGGGCGCCTGCGCTTTGGTCCCGGCTTTGCGGGCGTCAGAGAGCGGTGTCCGGCGGCGCGGGAGGCCTGGCGCTTGCCCCTGCCCCTCCCCCACCCCTACCCCGGGCGCCGTCCGGGCGCCCCGAAAGGAGGGGCTGAGGAGGGAGGCAGCGGATGGGGCGAGAGGGGGCTTAGATCCCACAGGGCTGCTGGATGCGGCTCTCCCGCTGGCAGGTGTCGGCACTTTTGCTTCCCTCCGCGGTGAGGACCATGTTCTCCTCCCTCTCAGCTGACCTGGGCCGGTCCAAGGAACCTGAGCGCAGGTGGTGCACCTGCGCTGGGGCTCAGGTCCCAGCTGGCACGGGGCCTGTCCAGAGACACGCAGAAGCCTGTCTCCTGAGCATGCACGCACCCAGTGCCAGGCTCAGCCGCAGCCAAAGTGACAGAAGAAGAGGCATGTGTAGGGAGGCCCCCCTGCAACCGAATCCCCCCTCCCCCGCGTGCGAGAGCACGGATTCCCCAGTAGAGCCCACTGGCAGGGCACTGAGGCCCGGAGCCACCTGCCATCAGCAGCGTAGTCCTGGGTGTCCCCGCAGCCCTCAGGAGCACCAGGGCCTGGGGCTTGATCGACCAGGCAGCTGCGCCTCGGCGAGAAGGGCTATCTGCTTCGGTTTGGAAATCTGGACAGTATCCCTGCGGCATTGGCCGCTATGGTAGCTTGGAACGGCAATCAGTAGGAACATCACCTGGTTGCGTGGCGTGCTCTGGCAGAGGGAAGTGTGCTTAAGATGATGGGTTCTCACTTTTTTTCCCCCCAAAACGGATGGTTACGACTCGAGTCAAGGCCCAAACAACCCATACGTCCGCTTTGGACGGTCACGATGGCCGCTTAGAATATACCCGGTCCATGGAACACCTGGACCTGTAAGCCCACTTGACCGCAGTGCCTGCCTCAAGTGAGCAGAAATGATTTCCACGCAAGTGTCTCACCACCCAATAGGTAAGCAGTTTCGTTTTGCGTCCCCCGGCCCCAGAGCCGAGAGAAATGCTCGTTCGTTCGTACGGTCCCAAAAAGGTGGGCGAGAGGAGAAAGGGCAGGCTGATTGCTCAGAGTCGTCGGGGTGCTCTGGGGCCCCTCTCGTCCCACCAAAGAAACGCAGAGAAAGAGAGGTCCTTGACAAGGGAGAGGGAAGACTCTGGGCCTGTGCTCTCCGGGAGACAGGCCTCTGCAGGCCTGGCCGGGAGCCCAGGCCGAAGCCCGCAGGTCACCGGTGGGAAAGGCCGGGGTTCCCCTGACACAAGGTGGAGGTGACGGCGATGGGAGACAGCATGTCTGTGACCATGGCCGTGGGAGAGAGCTGCAGGGCAACGCCGGCCGGCCCTAGGTAGGCCCCCGCTTGAGGAGGCCTCGGGGACTTTGGTGGGCAAGGAAACCCCTCTTCAGACGGGTCTGGCAGCCTGGCCCAACCCAGACCCTTGGCCTGGGTCAGGTGAGCTATGGCATGGAGAGGGGGCTCTCCCAGCAGCCCCAGATCTGGCCCAGGGGTCCCTTCCCCCACAGCCCCTTCTGCAAGGGGCCCTGCCCCTCCCCCTGCCTTAGAACTCAGCCCTCTGCCCCCCAGCAAGTGTGAGGAAGGAACTATTCCTTTCCTACAGTGGCCCCTAGCGGTGGAAGTTTTGCCTCTGACTTTGGGCAACGGAGCCGCTCTCTTGTTCCTGGAGCTTCTTCTGTCTCTTGGCTTTTCACCAGACAGACGGGAGGGAACAACTGTCCAGGACAGCATAGCAGAGCTTCTCTCCTGGCCCAGTCCCCACCCAGCAGGCTCCACCCACGTCGGCCACCCCTTCCGTCGCATCCCCGTGGCCTCCTGGTGGCATTCGGTGTATACATTTTGGAAGCCCGCTTCCCCCAGCGCTGGAGGTTTTCCTGGCAGTGGACGCGCTGCCCGAAGTGCATCGGGTGGGTTTCGGCAGGATGCCTATTGGCCTCATCTGTCCCGGCACTGCCACCGGGGACCACTCCCGAGTGCAGAAAACGCCTTCCCGCCCCCTCCCCCAATCCATCACCACCGTCTTCCCTCTCCCGGGCTTGGGCACCTCGCGCCAGTGGCCACCGTCTCCAGAGCAACCAGGAGGGGCGGGGTCGGGGCGAGTCTGCTGGGGGCGGGGTGAGTGGCGCCTGCGCGCCAGGGCGGCGGTGGGCGTGGCCGGCCCAGCGGGCCGGGGCGCCTGCGCTTTGGTCCCGGCTTTGCGGGCGTCAGAGAGCGGTGTCCGGCGGCGCGGGAGGCCTGGCGCTTGCCCCTGCCCCTCCCCCACCCCTACCCCGGGCGCCGTCCGGGCGCCCCGAAAGGAGGGGCTGAGGAGGGAGGCAGCGGATGGGGCGAGAGGGGGCTTAGATCCCACAGGGCTGCTGGATGCGGCTCTCCCGCTGGCAGGTGTCGGCACTTTTGCTTCCCTCCGCGGTGAGGACCATGTTCTCCTCCCTCTCAGCTGACCTGGGCCGGTCCAAGGAACCTGAGCGCAGGTGGTGCACCTGCGCTGGGGCTCAGGTCCCAGCTGGCACGGGGCCTGTCCAGAGACACGCAGAAGCCTGTCTCCTGAGCATGCACGCACCCAGTGCCAGGCTCAGCCGCAGCCAAAGTGACAGAAGAAGAGGCATGTGTAGGGAGGCCCCCCTGCAACCGAATCCCCCCTCCCCCGCGTGCGAGAGCACGGATTCCCCAGTAGAGCCCACTGGCAGGGCACTGAGGCCCGGAGCCACCTGCCATCAGCAGCGTAGTCCTGGGTGTCCCCGCAGCCCTCAGGAGCACCAGGGCCTGGGGCTTGATCGACCAGGCAGCTGCGCCTCGGCGAGAAGGGCTATCTGCTTCGGTTTGGAAATCTGGACAGTATCCCTGCGGCATTGGCCGCTATGGTAGCTTGGAACGGCAATCAGTAGGAACATCACCTGGTTGCGTGGCGTGCTCTGGCAGAGGGAAGTGTGCTTAAGATGATGGGTTCTCACTTTTTTTCCCCCCAAAACGGATGGTTACGACTCGAGTCAAGGCCCAAACAACCCATACGTCCGCTTTGGACGGTCACGATGGCCGCTTAGAATATACCCGGTCCATGGAACACCTGGACCTGTAAGCCCACTTGACCGCAGTGCCTGCCTCAAGTGAGCAGAAATGATTTCCACGCAAGTGTCTCACCACCCAATAGGTAAGCAGTTTCGTTTTGCGTCCCCCGGCCCCAGAGCCGAGAGAAATGCTCATTCGTTCGTACGGTCCCAAAAAGGTGGGCGAGAGGAGAAAGGGCAGGCTGATTGCTCAGAGTCGTCGGGGTGCTCTGGGGCCCCTCTCGTCCCACCAAAGAAACGCAGAGAAAGAGAGGTCCTTGACAGGGGAGAGGGAAGACTCTGGGCCTGTGCTCTCCGGGAGACAGGCCTCTGCAGGCCTGGCCGGGAGCCCAGGCCGAAGCCCGCAGGTCACCGGTGGGAAAGGCCGGGGTTCCCCTGACACAAGGTGGAGGTGACGGCGATGGGAGACAGCATGTCTGTGACCATGGCCGTGGGAGAGAGCTGCAGGGCAACGCCGGCCAGCCCTAGGTAGGCCCCCGCTTGAGGAGGCCTCGGGGACTTTGGTGGGCAAGGAAACCCCTCTTCAGACGGGTCTGGCAGCCTGGCCCAACCCAGACCCTTGGCCTGGGTCAGGTGAGCTATGGCATGGAGAGGGGGCTCTCCCAGCAGCCCCAGATCTGGCCCAGGGGTCCCTTCCCCCACAGCCCCTTCTGCAAGGGGCCCTGCCCCTCCCCCTGCCTTAGAACTCAGCCCTCTGCCCCCCAGCAAGTGTGAGGAAGGAACTATTCCTATCCTACAGTGGCCCCTAGCGGTGGAAGTTTTGCCTCTGACTTTGGGCAACGGAGCCGCTCTCTTGTTCCTGGAGCTTCTTCTGTCTCTTGGCTTTTCTCCAGACAGACGGGAGGGAACAACTGTCCAGGACAGCATAGCAGAGCTTCTCTCCTGGCCCAGTCCCCACTCAGCAGGCTCCACCCACGTCGGCCACCCCTTCCGTCGCGTCCCCGTGGCCTCCTGGTGGCATTCGGTGTATACATTTTGGAAGCCCGCTTCCCCCAGCGCTGGAGGTTTTCCTGGCAGTGGACGCGCTGCCCGAAGTGCATCGGGTGGGTTTCGGCAGGATGCCTATTGGCCTCATCTGTCCCGGCACTGCCACCGGGGACCACTCCCGAGTGCAGAAAACGCCTCCCCGCCCCCTCCCCCAATCCATCACCACCGTCTTCCCTCTCCCGGGCTTGGGCACCTCGCGCCAGTGGCCACCGTCTCCAGAGCAACCAGGAGGGGCGGGGTCGGGGCGAGTCTGCTGGGGGCGGGGTGAGTGGCGCCTGCGCGCCAGGGCGGCGGTGGGCGTGGCCGGCCCAGCGGGCCGGGGCGCCTGCGCTTTGGTCCCGGCTTTGCGGGCGTCAGAGAGCGGTGTCCGGCGGCGCGGGAGGCCTGGCGCTTGCCCCTGCCCCTCCCCCACCCCTACCCCGGGCGCCGTCCGGGCGCCCCGAAAGGAGGGGCTGAGGAGGGAGGCAGCGGATGGGGCGAGAGGGGGCTTAGATCCCACAGGGCTGCTGGATGCGGCTCTCCCGCTGGCAGGTGTCGGCACTTTTGCTTCCCTCCGCGGTGAGGACCATGTTCTCCTCCCTCTCAGCTGACCTGGGCCGGTCCAAGGAACCTGAGCGCAGGTGGTGCACCTGCGCTGGGGCTCAGGTCCCAGCTGGCACGGGGCCTGTCCAGAGACACGCAGAAGCCTGTCTCCTGAGCATGCACACACCCAGTGCCAGGCTCAGCCGCAGCCAAAGTGACAGAAGAAGAGGCATGTGTAGGGAGGCGCCCCTGCAACCGAATCCCCCCTCCCCCGCGTGCGAGAGCACGGATTCCCCAGTAGAGCCCACTGGCAGGGCACTGAGGCCCGGAGCCACCTGCCATCAGCAGCGTAGTCCTGGGTGTCCCCGCAGCCCTCAGGAGCACCAGGGCCTGGGGCTTGATCGACCAGGCAGCTGCGCCTCGGCGAGAAGGGCTATCTGCTTCGGTTTGGAAATCTGGACAGTATCCCTGCGGCATTGGCCGCTATGGTAGCTTGGAACGGCAATCAGTAGGAACATCACCTGGTTGCGTGGCGTGCTCTGGCAGAGGGAAGTGTGCTTAAGATGATGGGTTCTCACTTTTTTTCCCCCCAAAACGGATGGTTACGACTCGAGTCAAGGCCCAAACAACCCATACGTCCGCTTTGGACGGTCACGATGGCCGCTTAGAATATACCCGGTCCATGGAACACCTGGACCTGTAAGCCCACTTGACCGCAGTGCCTGCCTCAAGTGAGCAGAAATGATTTCCACGCAAGTGTCTCACCACCCAATAGGTAAGCAGTTTCGTTTTGCGTCCCCCGGCCCCAGAGCCGAGAGAAATGCTCGTTCGTTCGTACGGTCCCAAAAAGGTGGGCGAGAGGAGAAAGGGCAGGCTGATTGCTCAGAGTCGTCGGGGTGCTCTGGGGCCCCTCTTGTCCCACCAAAGAAACGCAGAGAAAGAGAGGTCCTTGACAAGGGAGAGGGAAGACTCTGGGCCTGTGCTCTCCGGGAGACAGGCCTCTGCAGGCCTGGCCGGGAGCCCAGGCCGAAGCCCGCAGGTCACCGGTGGGAAAGGCCGGGGTTCCCCTGACACAAGGTGGAGGTGACGGCGATGGGAGACAGCATGTCTGTGACCATGGCCGTGGGAGAGAGCTGCAGGGCAACGCCGGCCGGCCCTAGGTAGGCCCCTGCTTGAGGAGGCCTCGGGGACTTTGGTGGGCAAGGAAACCCCTCTTCAGACGGGTCTGGCAGCCTGGCCCAACCCAGACCCTTGGCCTGGGTCAGGTGAGCTATGGCATGGAGAGGGGGCTCTCCCAGCAGCCCCAGATCTGGCCCAGGGGTCCCTTCCCCCACAGCCCCTTCTGCAAGGGGCCCTGCCCCTCCCCCTGCCTTAGAACTCAGCCCTCTGCCCCCCAGCAAGTGTGAGGAAGGAACTATTCCTATCCTACAGTGGCCCCTAGCGGTGGAAGTTTTGCCTCTGACTTTGGGCAACGGAGCCGCTCTCTTGTTCCTGGAGCTTCTTCTGTCTCTTGGCTTTTCACCAGACAGACGGGAGGGAACAACTGTCCAGGACAGCATAGCAGAGCTTCTCTCCTGGCCCAGTCCCCACCCAGCAGGCTCCACCCACGTCGGCCACCCCTTCCGTCGCGTCCCCGTGGCCTCCTGGTGGCATTCGGTGTATACATTTTGGAAGCCCGCTTCCCCCAGCGCTGGAGGTTTTCCTGGCAGTGGACGCGCTGCCCGAAGTGCATCGGGTGGGTTTCGGCAGGATGCCTATTGGCCTCATCTGTCCCGGCACTGCCACCGGGGACCACTCCCGAGTGCAGAAAACGCCTCCCCGCCCCCTCCCCCAATCCATCACCACCGTCTTCCCTCTCCCGGGCTTGGGCACCTCGCGCCAGTGGCCACCGTCTCCAGAGCAACCAGGAGGGGCGGGGTCGGGGCGAGTCTGCTGGGGGCGGGGTGAGTGGCGCCTGCGCGCTAGGGCGGCGGTGCGCGTGGCCGGCCCAGCGGGCCGGGGCGCCTGCGCTTTGGTCCCGGCTTTGCGGGCGTCAGAGAGCGGTGTCCGGCGGCGCGGGAGGCCTGGCGCTTGCCCCTGCCCCTCCCCCACCCCTACCCCGGGCGCCGTCCGGGCGCCCCGAAAGGAGGGGCTGAGGAGGGAGGCAGCGGATGGGGCGAGAGGGGGCTTAGATCCCACAGGGCTGCTGGATGCGGCTCTCCCGCTGGCAGGTGTCGGCACTTTTGCTTCCCTCCGCGGTGAGGACCATGTTCTCCTCCCTCTCAGCTGACCTGGGCCGGTCCAAGGAACCTGAGCGCAGGTGGTGCACCTGCGCTGGGGCTCAGGTCCCAGCTGGCACGGGGCCTGTCCAGAGACACGCAGAAGCCTGTCTCCTGAGCATGCACGCACCCAGTGCCAGGCTCAGCCGCAGCCAAAGTGACAGAAGAAGAGGCATGTGTAGGGAGGCCCCCCTGCAACCGAATCCCCCCTCCCCCGCGTGCGAGAGCACGGATTCCCCAGTAGAGCCCACTGGCAGGGCACTGAGGCCCGGAGCCACCTGCCATCAGCAGCGTAGTCCTGGGTGTCCCCGCAGCCCTCAGGAGCACCAGGGCCTGGGGCTTGATCGACCAGGCAGCTGCGCCTCGGCGAGAAGGGCTATCTGCTTCGGTTTGGAAATCTGGACAGTATCCCTGCGGCATTGGCCGCTATGGTAGCTTGGAACGGCAATCAGTAGGAACATCACCTGGTTGCGTGGCGTGCTCTGGCAGAGGGAAGTGTGCTTAATAAGATGGGTTCTCACTTTTTTTCCCCCCAAAACGGATGGTTACGACTCGAGTCAAGGCCCAAACAACCCATACGTCCGCTTTGGACGGTCACGATGGCCGCTTAGAATATACCCGGTCCATGGAACACCTGGACCTGTAAGCCCACTTGACCGCAGTGCCTGCCTCAAGTGAGCAGAAATGATTTCCACGCAAGTGTCTCACCACCCAATAGGTAAGCAGTTTCGTTTTGCGTCCCCCGGCCCCAGAGCCGAGAGAAATGCTCGTTCGTTCGTACGGTCCCAAAAAGGTGGGCGAGAGGAGAAAGGGCAGGCTGATTGCTCAGAGTCGTCGGGGTGCTCTGGGGCCCCTCTCGTGCCACCAAAGAAACGCAGAGAAAGAGAGGTCCTTGACAAGGGAGAGGGAAGACTCTGGGCCTGTGCTCTCCGGGAGACAGGCCTCTGCAGGCCTGGCCGGGAGCCCAGGCCGAAGCCCGCAGGTCACCGGTGGGAAAGGCCGGGGTTCCCCTGACACAAGGTGGAGGTGACGGCGATGGGAGACAGCATGTCTGTGACCATGGCCGTGGGAGAGAGCTGCAGGGCAACGCCGGCCGGCCCTAGGTAGGCCCCCGCTTGAGGAGGCCTCGGGGACTTTGGTGGGCAAGGAAACCCCTCTTCAGACGGGTCTGGCAGCCTGGCCCAACCCAGACCCTTGGCCTGGGTCAGGTGAGCTATGGCATGGAGAGGGGGCTCTCCCAGCAGCCCCAGATCTGGCCCAGGGGTCCCTTCCCCCACAGCCCCTTCTGCAAGGGGCCCTGCCCCTCCCCCTGCCTTAGAACTCAGCCCTCTGCCCCCCAGCAAGTGTGAGGAAGGAACTATTCCTTTCCTACAGTGGCCCCTAGCGGTGGAAGTTTTGCCTCTGACTTTGGGCAACGGAGCCGCTCTCTTGTTCCTGGAGCTTCTTCTGTCTCTTGGCTTTTCACCAGACAGACGGGAGGGAACAACTGTCCAGGACAGCATAGCAGAGCTTCTCTCCTGGCCCAGTCCCCACCCAGCAGGCTCCACCCACGTCGGCCACCCCTTCCGTCGCGTCCCCGTGGCCTCCTGGTGGCATTCGGTGTATACATTTTGGAAGCCCGCTTCCCCCAGCGCTGGAGGTTTTCCTGGCAGTGGACGCGCTGCCCGAAGTGCATCGGGTGGGTTTCGGCAGGATGCCTATTGGCCTCATCTGTCCCGGCACTGCCACCGGGGACCACTCCCGAGTGCAGAAAACGCCTCCCCGCCCCCTCCCCCAATCCATCACCACCGTCTTCCCTCTCCCGGGCTTGGGCACCTCGCGCCAGTGGCCACCGTCTCCAGAGCAACCAGGAGGGGCGGGGTCGGGGCGAGTCTGCTGGGGGCGGGGTGAGTGGCGCCTGCGCGCCAGGGCGGCGGTGGGCGTGGCCGGCCCAGCGGGCCGGGGCGCCTGCGCTTTGGTCCCGGCTTTGCGGGCGTCAGAGAGCGGTGTCCGGCGGCGCGGGAGGCCTGGCGCTTGCCCCTGCCCCTCCCCCACCCCTACCCCGGGCGCCGTCCGGGCGCCCCGAAAGGAGGGGCTGAGGAGGGAGGCAGCGGATGGGGCGAGAGGGGGCTTAGATCCCACAGGGCTGCTGGATGCGGCTCTCCCGCTGGCAGGTGTCGGCACTTTTGCTTCCCTCCGCGGTGAGGACCATGTTCTCCTCCCTCTCAGCTGACCTGGGCCGGTCCAAGGAACCTGAGCGCAGGTGGTGCACCTGCGCTGGGGCTCAGGTCCCAGCTGGCACGGGGCCTGTCCAGAGACACGCAGAAGCCTGTCTCCTGAGCATGCACGCACCCAGTGCCAGGCTCAGCCGCAGCCAAAGTGACAGAAGAAGAGGCATGTGTAGGGAGGCCCCCCTGCAACCGAATCCCCCCTCCCCCGCGTGCGAGAGCACGGATTCCCCAGTAGAGCCCACTGGCAGGGCACTGAGGCCCGGAGCCACCTGCCATCAGCAGCGTAGTCCTGGGTGTCCCCGCAGCCCTCAGGAGCACCAGGGCCTGGGGCTTGATCGACCAGGCAGCTGCGCCTCGGCGAGAAGGGCTATCTGCTTCGGTTTGGAAATCTGGACAGTATCCCTGCGGCATTGGCCGCTATGGTAGCTTGGAACGGCAATCAGTAGGAACATCACCTGGTTGCGTGGCGTGCTCTGGCAGAGGGAAGTGTGCTTAAGATGATGGGTTCTCACTTTTTTTCCCCCCAAAACGGATGGTTACGACTCGAGTCAAGGCCCAAACAACCCATACGTCCGCTTTGGACGGTCACGATGGCCGCTTAGAATATACCCGGTCCATGGAACACCTGGACCTGTAAGCCCACTTGACCGCAGTGCCTGCCTCAAGTGAGCAGAAATGATTTCCACGCAAGTGTCTCACCACCCAATAGGTAAGCAGTTTCGTTTTGCGTCCCCCGGCCCCAGAGCCGAGAGAAATGCTCGTTCGTTCGTACGGTCCCAAAAAGGTGGGCGAGAGGAGAAAGGGCAGGCTGATTGCTCAGAGTCGTCGGGGTGCTCTGGGGCCCCTCTCGTCCCACCAAAGAAACGCAGAGAAAGAGAGGTCCTTGACAAGGGAGAGGGAAGACTCTGGGCCTGTGCTCTCCGGGAGACAGGCCTCTGCAGGCCTGGCCGGGAGCCCAGGCCGAAGCCCGCAGGTCACCGGTGGGAAAGGCCGGGGTTCCCCTGACACAAGGTGGAGGTGACGGCGATGGGAGACAGCATGTCTGTGACCATGGCCGTGGGAGAGAGCTGCAGGGCAACGCCGGCCGGCCCTAGGTAGGCCCCCGCTTGAGGAGGCCTCGGGGACTTTGGTGGGCAAGGAAACCCCTCTTCAGACGGGTCTGGCAGCCTGGCCCAACCCAGACCCTTGGCCTGGGTCAGGTGAGCTATGGCATGGAGAGGGGGCTCTCCCAGCAGCCCCAGATCTGGCCCAGGGGTCCCTTCCCCCACAGCCCCTTCTGCAAGGGGCCCTGCCCCTCCCCCTGCCTTAGAACTCAGCCCTCTGCCCCCCAGCAAGTGTGAGGAAGGAACTATTCCTTTCCTACAGTGGCCCCTAGCGGTGGAAGTTTTGCCTCTGACTTTGGGCAACGGAGCCGCTCTCTTGTTCCTGGAGCTTCTTCTGTCTCTTGGCTTTTCACCAGACAGACGGGAGGGAACAACTGTCCAGGACAGCATAGCAGAGCTTCTCTCCTGGCCCAGTCCCCACCCAGCAGGCTCCACCCACGTCGGCCACCCCTTCCGTCGCGTCCCCGTGGCCTCCTGGTGGCATTCGGTGTATACATTTTGGAAGCCCGCTTCCCCCAGCGCTGGAGGTTTTCCTGGCAGTGGACGCGCTGCCCGAAGTGCATCGGGTGGGTTTCGGCAGGATGCCTATTGGCCTCATCTGTCCCGGCACTGCCACCGGGGACTACTCCCGAGTGCAGAAAACGCCTTCCCGCCCCCTCCCCCAATCCATCACCACCGTCTTCCCTCTCCCGGGCTTGGGCACCTCGCGCCAGTGGCCACCGTCTCCAGAGCAACCAGGAGGGGCGGGGTCGGGGCGAGTCTGCTGGGGGCGGGGTGAGTGGCGCCTGCGTGCCAGGGCGGCGGTGGGCGTGGCCGGCCCAGCGGGCCGGGGCGCCTGCGCTTTGGTCCGGGCTTTGCGGGCGTCAGAGAGCGGTGTCCGGCGGCGCGGGAGGCCTGGCGCTTGCCCCTGCCCCTCCCCCACCCCTACCCCGGGCGCCGTCCGGGCGCCCCGAAAGGAGGGGCTGAGGAGGGAGGCAGCGGATGGGGCGAGAGGGGGCTTAGATCCCACAGGGCTGCTGGATGCGGCTCTCCCGCTGGCAGGTGTCGGCACTTTTGCTTCCCTCCGCGGTGAGGACCATGTTCTCCTCCCTCTCAGCTGACCTGGGCCGGTCCAAGGAACCTGAGCGCAGGTGGTGCACCTGCGCTGGGGCTCAGGTCCCAGGTGGCACGGGGCCTGTCCAGAGACACGCAGAAGCCTGTCTCCTGAGCATGCACGCACCCAGTGCCAGGCTCAGCCGCAGCCAAAGTGACAGAAGAAGAGGCATGTGTAGGGAGGCCCCCCTGCAACCGAATCCCCCCTCCCCAGCGTGCGAGAGCACGGATTCCCCAGTAGAGCCCACTGGCAGGGCACTGAGGCCCGGAGTCACCTGCCATCAGCAGCGTAGTCCTGGGTGTCCCCGCAGCCCTCAGGAGCACCAGGTCCTGGGGCTTGATCGACCAGGCAGCTGCGCCTCGGCGAGAAGGGCTATCTGCTTCGGTTTGGAAATCTGGACAGTATCCCTGCGGCGTTGGCCGCTATGGTAGCTTGGAACGGCAATCAGTAGGAACATCACCTGGTTGCGTGGCGTGCCCTGGCAGAGGGAAGTGTGCTTAAGATGATGGGTTCTCACTTTTTTTCCCCCCAAAACGGATGGTTACGACTCGAGTCAAGGCCCAAACAACCCATACGTCCGCTTTGGACGGTCACGATGGCCGCTTAGAATATACCCGGTCCATGGAACACCTGGACCTGTAAGCCCACTTGACCGCAGTGCCTGCCTCAAGTGAGCAGAAATGATTTCCACGCAAGTGTCTCACCACCCAATAGGTAAGCAGTTTCGTTTTGCGTCCCCCGGCCCCAGAGCCGAGAGAAATGCTCGTTCGTTCGTACGGTCCCAAAAAGGTGGGCGAGAGGAGAAAGGGCAGGCTGATTGCTCAGAGTCGTCGGGGTGCTCTGGGGCCCCTCTCGTCCCACCAAAGAAACGCAGAGAAAGAGAGGTCCTTGACAAGGGAGAGGGAAGACTCTGGGCCTGTGCTCTCCGGGAGACAGGCCTCTGCAGGCCTGGCCGGGAGCCCAGGCCGAAGCCCGCAGGTCACCGGTGGGAAAGGCCGGGGTTCCCCTGACACAAGGTGGAGGTGACGGCGATGGGAGACAGCATGTCTGTGACCATGGCCGTGGGAGAGAGCTGCAGGGCAACGCCGGCCGGCCCTAGGTAGGCCCCCGCTTGAGGAGGCCTCGGGGACTTTGGTGGGCAAGGAAACCCCTCTTCAGACGGGTCTGGCAGCCTGGCCCAACCCAGACCCTTGGCCTGGGTCAGGTGAGCTATGGCATGGAGAGGGGGCTCTCCCAGCAGCCCCAGATCTGGCCCAGGGGTCCCTTCCCCCACAGCCCCTTCTGCAAGGGGCCCTGCCCCTCCCCCTGCCTTAGAACTCAGCCCTCTGCCCCCCAGCAAGTGTGAGGAAGGAACTATTCCTTTCCTACAGTGGCCCCTAGCGGTGGAAGTTTTGCCTCTGACTTTGGGCAACGGAGCCGCTCTCTTGTTCCTGGAGCTTCTTCTGTCTCTTGGCTTTTCACCAGACAGACGGGAGGGAACAACTGTCCAGGACAGCATAGCAGAGCTTCTCTCCTGGCCCAGTCCCCACCCAGCAGGCTCCACCCACGTCGGCCACCCCTTCCGTCGCGTCCCCGTGGCCTCCTGCTGGCATTCGGTGTATACATTTTGGAAGCCCGCTTCCCCCAGCGCTGGAGGTTTTCCTGGCAGTGGACGCGCTGCCCGAAGTGCATCGGGTGGGTTTCGGCAGGATGCCTATTGGCCTCATCTGTCCCGGCACTGCCACCGGGGACCACTCCCGAGTGCAGAAAACGCCTTCCCGCCCCCTCCCCCAATCCATCACCACCGTCTTCCCTCTCCCGGGCTTGGGCACCTCGCGCCAGTGGCCACCGTCTCCAGAGCAACCAGGAGGGGCGGGGTCGGGGCGAGTCTGCTGGGGGCGGGGTGAGTGGCGCCTGCGCGCCAGGGCGGCGGTGGGCGTGGCCGGCCCAGCGGGCCGGGGCGCCTGCGCTTTGGTCCCGGCTTTGCGGGCGTCAGAGAGCGGTGTCCGGCGGCGCGGGAGGCCTGGCGCTTGCCCCTGCCCCTCCCCCACCCCTACCCCGGGCGCCGTCCGGGCGCCCCGAAAGGAGGGGCTGAGGAGGGAGGCAGCGGATGGGGCGAGAGGGGGCTTAGATCCCACAGGGCTGCTGGATGCGGCTCTCCCGCTGGCAGGTGTCGGCACTTTTGCTTCCCTCCGCGGTGAGGACCATGTTCTCCTCCCTCTCAGCTGACCTGGGCCGGTCCAAGGAACCTGAGCGCAGGTGGTGCACCTGCGCTGGGGCTCAGGTCCCAGCTGGCACGGGGCCTGTCCAGAGACACGCAGAAGCCTGTCTCCTGAGCATGCACGCACCCAGTGCCAGGCTCAGCCGCAGCCAAAGTGACAGAAGAAGAGGCATGTGTAGGGAGGCCCCCCTGCAACCGAATCCCCCCTCCCCCGCGTGCGAGAGCACGGATTCCCCAGTAGAGCCCACTGGCAGGGCACTGAGGCCCGGAGCCACCTGCCATCAGCAGCGTAGTCCTGGGTGTCCCCGCAGCCCTCAGGAGCACCAGGGCCTGGGGCTTGATCGACCAGGCAGCTGCGCCTCGGCGAGAAGGGCTATCTGCTTCGGTTTGGAAATCTGGACAGTATCCCTGCGGCATTGGCCGCTATGGTAGCTTGGAACGGCAATCAGTAGGAACATCACCTGGTTGCGTGGCGTGCTCTGGCAGAGGGAAGTGTGCTTAAGATGATGGGTTCTCACTTTTTTTCCCCCCAAAACGGATGGTTACGACTCGAGTCAAGGCCCAAACAACCCATACGTCCGCTTTGGACGGTCACGATGGCCGCTTAGAATATACCCGGTCCATGGAACACCTGGACCTGTAAGCCCACTTGACCGCAGTGCCTGCCTCAAGTGAGCAGAAATGATTTCCACGCAAGTGTCTCACCACCCAATAGGTAAGCAGTTTCGTTTTGCGTCCCCCGGCCCCAGAGCCGAGAGAAATGCTCATTCGTTCGTACGGTCCCAAAAAGGTGGGCGAGAGGAGAAAGGGCAGGCTGATTGCTCAGAGTCGTCGGGGTGCTCTGGGGCCCCTCTCGTCCCACCAAAGAAACGCAGAGAAAGAGAGGTCCTTGACAGGGGAGAGGGAAGACTCTGGGCCTGTGCTCTCCGGGAGACAGGCCTCTGCAGGCCTGGCCGGGAGCCCAGGCCGAAGCCCGCAGGTCACCGGTGGGAAAGGCCGGGGTTCCCCTGACACAAGGTGGAGGTGACGGCGATGGGAGACAGCATGTCTGTGACCATGGCCGTGGGAGAGAGCTGCAGGGCAACGCCGGCCAGCCCTAGGTAGGCCCCCGCTTGAGGAGGCCTCGGGGACTTTGGTGGGCAAGGAAACCCCTCTTCAGACGGGTCTGGCAGCCTGGCCCAACCCAGACCCTTGGCCTGGGTCAGGTGAGCTATGGCATGGAGAGGGGGCTCTCCCAGCAGCCCCAGATCTGGCCCAGGGGTCCCTTCCCCCACAGCCCCTTCTGCAAGGGGCCCTGCCCCTCCCCCTGCCTTAGAACTCAGCCCTCTGCCCCCCAGCAAGTGTGAGGAAGGAACTATTCCTATCCTACAGTGGCCCCTAGCGGTGGAAGTTTTGCCTCTGACTTTGGGCAACGGAGCCGCTCTCTTGTTCCTGGAGCTTCTTCTGTCTCTTGGCTTTTCTCCAGACAGACGGGAGGGAACAACTGTCCAGGACAGCATAGCAGAGCTTCTCTCCTGGCCCAGTCCCCACTCAGCAGGCTCCACCCACGTCGGCCACCCCTTCCGTCGCGTCCCCGTGGCCTCCTGGTGGCATTCGGTGTATACATTTTGGAAGCCCGCTTCCCCCAGCGCTGGAGGTTTTCCTGGCAGTGGACGCGCTGCCCGAAGTGCATCGGGTGGGTTTCGGCAGGATGCCTATTGGCCTCATCTGTCCCGGCACTGCCACCGGGGACCACTCCCGAGTGCAGAAAACGCCTCCCCGCCCCCTCCCCCAATCCATCACCACCGTCTTCCCTCTCCCGGGCTTGGGCACCTCGCGCCAGTGGCCACCGTCTCCAGAGCAACCAGGAGGGGCGGGGTCGGGGCGAGTCTGCTGGGGGCGGGGTGAGTGGCGCCTGCGCGCCAGGGCGGCGGTGGGCGTGGCCGGCCCAGCGGGCCGGGGCGCCTGCGCTTTGGTCCCGGCTTTGCGGGCGTCAGAGAGCGGTGTCCGGCGGCGCGGGAGGCCTGGCGCTTGCCCCTGCCCCTCCCCCACCCCTACCCCGGGCGCCGTCCGGGCGCCCCGAAAGGAGGGGCTGAGGAGGGAGGCAGCGGATGGGGCGAGAGGGGGCTTAGATCCCACAGGGCTGCTGGATGCGGCTCTCCCGCTGGCAGGTGTCGGCACTTTTGCTTCCCTCCGCGGTGAGGACCATGTTCTCCTCCCTCTCAGCTGACCTGGGCCGGTCCAAGGAACCTGAGCGCAGGTGGTGCACCTGCGCTGGGGCTCAGGTCCCAGCTGGCACGGGGCCTGTCCAGAGACACGCAGAAGCCTGTCTCCTGAGCATGCACGCACCCAGTGCCAGGCTCAGCCGCAGCCAAAGTGACAGAAGAAGAGGCATGTGTAGGGAGGCCCCCCTGCAACCGAATCCCCCCTCCCCCGCGTGCGAGAGCACGGATTCCCCAGTAGAGCCCACTGGCAGGGCACTGAGGCCCGGAGCCACCTGCCATCAGCAGCGTAGTCCTGGGTGTCCCCGCAGCCCTCAGGAGCACCAGGGCCTGGGGCTTGATCGACCAGGCAGCTGCGCCTCGGTGAGAAGGGCTATCTGCTTCGGTTTGGAAATCTGGACAGTATCCCTGCGGCATTGGCCGCTATGGTAGCTTGGAACGGCAATCAGTAGGAACATCACCTGGTTGCGTGGCGTGCTCTGGCAGAGGGAAGTGTGCTTAAGATGATGGGTTCTCACTTTTTTTCCCCCCAAAACGGATGGTTACGACTCGAGTCAAGGCCCAAACAACCCATACGTCCGCTTTGGACGGTCACGATGACCGCTTAGAATATACCCGGTCCATGGAACACCTGGACCTGTAAGCCCACTTGACCGCAGTGCCTGCCTCAAGTGAGCAGAAATGATTTCCACGCAAGTGTCTCACCACCCAAGAGGTAAGCAGTTTCGTTTTGCGTCCCCCGGCCCCAGAGCCGAGAGAAATGCTCGTTCGTTCGTACGGTCCCAAAAAGGTGGGCGAGAGGAGAAAGGGCAGGCTGATTGCTCAGAGTCGTCGGGGTGCTCTGGGGCCCCTCTCGTCCCACCAAAGAAACGCAGAGAAAGAGAGGTCCTTGACAAGGGAGAGGGAAGACTCTGGGCCTGTGCTCTCCGGGAGACAGGCCTCTGCAGGCCTGGCCGGGAGCCCAGGCCGAAGCCCGCAGGTCACCGGTGGGAAAGGCCGGGGTTCCCCTGACACAAGGTGGAGGTGACGGCGATGGGAGACAGCATGTCTGTGACCATGGCCGTGGGAGAGAGCTGCAGGGCAACGCCGGCCGGCCCTAGGTAGGCCCCCGCTTGAGGAGGCCTCGGGGACTTTGGTGGGCAAGGAAACCCCTCTTCAGACGGGTCTGGCAGCCTGGCCCAACCCAGACCCTTGGCCTGGGTCAGGTGAGCTATGGCATGGAGAGGGGGCTCTCCCAGCAGCCCCAGATCTGGCCCAGGGGTCCCTTCCCCCACAGCCCCTTCTGCAAGGGGCCCTGCCCCTCCCCCTGCCTTAGAACTCAGCCCTCTGCCCCCCAGCAAGTGTGAGGAAGGAACTATTCCTTTCCTACAGTGGCCCCTAGCGGTGGAAGTTTTGCCTCTGACTTTGGGCAACGGAGCCGCTCTCTTGTTCCTGGAGCTTCTTCTGTCTCTTGGCTTTTCACCAGACAGACGGGAGGGAACAACTGTCCAGGACAGCATAGCAGAGCTTCTCTCCTGGCCCAGTCCCCACCCAGCAGGCTCCACCCACGTCGGCCACCCCTTCCGTCGCGTCCCCGTGGCCTCCTGGTGGCATTCGGTGTATACATTTTGGAAGCCCGCTTCCCCCAGCGCTGGAGGTTTTCCTGGCAGTGGACGCGCTGCCCGAAGTGCATCGGGTGGGTTTCGGCAGGATGCCTATTGGCCTCATCTGTCCCGGCACTGCCACCGGGGACCACTCCCGAGTGCAGAAAACGCCTCCCCGCCCCCTCCCCCAATCCATCACCACCGTCTTCCCTCTCCCGGGCTTGGGCACCTCGCGCCAGTGGCCACCGTCTCCAGAGCAACCAGGAGGGGCGGGGTCGGGGCGAGTCTGCTGGGGGCGGGGTGAGTGGCGCCTGCGCGCCAGGGCGGCGGTGGGCGTGGCCGGCCCAGCGGGCCGGGGCGCCTGCGCTTTGGTCCCGGCTTTGCGGGCGTCAGAGAGCGGTGTCCGGCGGCGCGGGAGGCCTGGCGCTTGCCCCTGCCCCTCCCCCACCCCTACCCCGGGCGCCGTCCGGGCGCCCCGAAAGGAGGGGCTGAGGAGGGAGGCAGCGGATGGGGCGAGAGGGGGCTTAGATCCCACAGGGCTGCTGGATGCGGCTCTCCCGCTGGCAGGTGTCGGCACTTTTGCTTCCCTCCGCGGTGAGGACCATGTTCTCCTCCCTCTCAGCTGACCTGGGCCGGTCCAAGGAACCTGAGCGCAGGTGGTGCACCTGCGCTGGGGCTCAGGTCCCAGCTGGCACGGGGCCTGTCCAGAGACACGCAGAAGCCTGTCTCCTGAGCATGCACGCACCCAGTGCCAGGCTCAGCCGCAGCCAAAGTGACAGAAGAAGAGGCATGTGTAGGGAGGCCCCCCTGCAACCGAATCCCCCCTCCCCCGCGTGCGAGAGCACGGATTCCCCAGTAGAGCCCACTGGCAGGGCACTGAGGCCCGGAGCCACCTGCCATCAGCAGCGTAGTCCTGGGTGTCCCCGCAGCCCTCAGGAGCACCAGGGCCTGGGGCTTGATCGACCAGGCAGCTGCGCCTCGGCGAGAAGGGCTATCTGCTTCGGTTTGGAAATCTGGACAGTATCCCTGCGGCATTGGCCGCTATGGTAGCTTGGAACGGCAATCAGTAGGAACATCACCTGGTTGCGTGGCGTGCTCTGGCAGAGGGAAGTGTGCTTAAGATGATGGGTTCTCACTTTTTTTCCCCCCAAAACGGATGGTTACGACTCGAGTCAAGGCCCAAACAACCCATACGTCCGCTTTGGACGGTCACGATGGCCGCTTAGAATATACCCGCTCCATGGAACACCTGGACCTGTAAGCCCACTTGACCCCAGTGCCTGCCTCAAGTGAGCAGAAATGATTTCCACGCAAG
The DNA here is from genome assembly GCF_030445035.2 of Dasypus novemcinctus. Classification (NCBI taxonomy): domain Eukaryota; kingdom Metazoa; phylum Chordata; class Mammalia; order Cingulata; family Dasypodidae; genus Dasypus; species Dasypus novemcinctus. The sequence goes on along the minus strand of NW_026688357.1, from coordinate 46,197 downwards.
TGTCTCACCACCCAATAGGTAAGCAGTTTCGTTTTGCGTCCCCGGCCCCAGAGCCGAGAGAAATGCTCGTTCGTTCGTACGGTCCCAAAAAGGTGGGCGAGAGGAGAAAGGGCAGGCTGATTGCTCAGAGTCGTCGGGGTGCTCTGGGGCCCCTCTCGTGCCACCAAAGAAACGCAGAGAAAGAGAGGTCCTTGACAAGGGAGAGGGAAGACTCTGGGCCTGTGCTCTCCGGGAGACAGGCCTCTGCAGGCCTGGCCGGGAGCCCAGGCCGAAGCCCGCAGGTCACCGGTGGGAAAGGCCGGGGTTCCCCTGACACAAGGTGGAGGTGACGGCGATGGGAGACAGCATGTCTGTGACCATGGCCGTGGGAGAGACCTGCAGGGCAACGCCGGCCGGCCCTAGGTAGGCCCCCGCTTGAGGAGGCCTCGGGGACTTTGGTGGGCAAGGAAACCCCTCTTCAGATGGGTCTGGCAGCCTGGCCCAACCCAGACCCTTGGCCTGGGTCAGGTGAGCTATGGCATGGAGAGGGGGCTCTCCCAGCAGCCCCAGATCTGGCCCAGGGGTCCCTTCCCCCACAGCCCCTTCTGCAAGGGGCCCTGCCCCTCCCCCTGCCTTAGAACTCAGCCCTCTGCCCCCCAGCAAGTGTGAGGAAGGAACTATTCCTATCCTACAGTGGCCCCTAGCGGTGGAAGTTTTGCCTCTGACTTTGGGCAACGGAGCCGCTCTCTTGTTCCTGGAGCTTCTTCTGTCTCTTGGCTTTTCACCAGACAGACGGGAGGGAACAACTGTCCAGGACAGCATAGCAGAGCTTCTCTCCTGGCCCAGTCCCCACCCAGCAGGCTCCACCCACGTCGGCCACCCCTTCCGTCGCGTCCCCGTGGCCTCCTGGTGGCATTCGGTGTATACATTTTGGAAGCCCGCTTCCCCCAGCGCTGGAGGTTTTCCTGGCAGTGGACGCGCTGCCCGAAGTGCATCGGGTGGGTTTCGGCAGGATGCCTATTGGCCTCATCTGTCCCGGCACTGCCACCGGGGACCACTCCCGAGTGCAGAAAACGCCTCCCCGCCCCCTCCCCCAATCCATCACCACCGTCTTCCCTCTCCCGGGCTTGGGCACCTCGCGCCAGTGGCCACCGTCTCCAGAGCAACCAGGAGGGGCGGGGTCGGGGCGAGTCTGCTGGGGGCGGGGTGAGTGGCGCCTGCGCGCCAGGGCGGCGGTGGGCGTGGCCGGCCCAGCGGGCCGGGGCGCCTGCGCTTTGGTCCCGGCTTTGCGGGCGTCAGAGAGCGGTGTACGGCGGCGCGGGAGGCCTGGCGCTTGCCCCTGCCCCTCCCCCACCCCTACCCCGGGCGCCGTCCGGGCGCCCCGAAAGGAGGGGCTGAGGAGGGAGGCAGCGGATGGGGCGAGAGGGGGCTTAGATCCCACAGGGCTGCTGGATGCGGCTCTCCCGCTGGCAGGTGTCGGCACTTTTGCTTCCCTCCGCGGTGAGGACCATGTTCTCCTCCCTTTCAGCTGACCTGGGCCGGTCCAAGGAACCTGAGCGCAGGTGGTGCACCTGCGCTGGGGCTCAGGTCCCAGCTGGCACGGGGCCTGTCCAGAGACACGCAGAAGCCTGTCTCCTGAGCATGCACGCACCCAGTGCCAGGCTCAGCCGCAGCCAAAGTGACAGAAGAAGAGGCATGTGTAGGGAGGCCCCCCTGCAACCGAATCCCCCCTCCCCCGCGTGCGAGAGCACGGATTCCCCAGTAGAGCCCACTGGCAGGGCACTGAGGCCCGGAGCCACCTGCCATCAGCAGCGTAGTCCTGGGTGTCCCCGCAGCCCTCAGGAGCACCAGGGCCTGGGGCTTGATCGACCAGGCAGCTGCGCCTCGGCGAGAAGGGCTATCTGCTTCGGTTTGGAAATCTGGACAGTATCCCTGCGGCATTGGCCGCTATGGTAGCTTGGAACGGCAATCAGTAGGAACATCACCTGGTTGCGTGGCGTGCTCTGGCAGAGGGAAGTGTGCTTAATAAGATGGGTTCTCACTTTTTTTCCCCCCAAAACGGATGGTTACGACTCGAGTCAAGGCCCAAACAACCCATACGTCCGCTTTGGACGGTCACGATGGCCGCTTAGAATATACCCGGTCCATGGAACACCTGGACCTGTAAGCCCACTTGACCGCAGTGCCTGCCTCAAGTGAGCAGAAATGATTTCCACGCAAGTGTCTCACCACCCAATAGGTAAGCAGTTTCGTTTTGCGTCCCCCGGCCCCAGAGCCGAGAGAAATGCTCGTTCGTTCGTACGGTCCCAAAAAGGTGGGCGAGAGGAGAAAGGGCAGGCTGATTGCTCAGAGTCGTCGGGGTGCTCTGGGGCCCCTCTCGTCCCACCAAAGAAACGCAGAGAAAGAGAGGTCCTTGACAAGGGAGAGGGAAGACTCTGGGCCTGTGCTCTCCGGGAGACAGGCCTCTGCAGGCCTGGCCGGGAGCCCAGGCCGAAGCCCGCAGGTCACCGGTGGGAAAGGCCGGGGTTCCCCTGACACAAGGTGGAGGTGACGGCGATGGGAGACAGCATGTCTGTGACCATGGCCGTGGGAGAGAGCTGCAGGGCAACGCCGGCCGGCCCTAGGTAGGCCCCCGCTTGAGGAGGCCTCGGGGACTTTGGTGGGCAAGGAAACCCCTCTTCAGACGGGTCTGGCAGCCTGGCCCAACCCAGACCCTTGGCCTGGGTCAGGTGAGCTATGGCATGGAGAGGGGGCTCTCCCAGCAGCCCCAGATCTGGCCCAGGGGTCCCTTCCCCCACAGCCCCTTCTGCAAGGGGCCCTGCCCCTCCCCCTGCCTTAGAACTCAGCCCTCTGCCCCCCAGCAAGTGTGAGGAAGGAACTATTCCTTTCCTACAGTGGCCCCTAGCGGTGGAAGTTTTGCCTCTGACTTTGGGCAACGGAGCCGCTCTCTTGTTCCTGGAGCTTCTTCTGTCTCTTGGCTTTTCACCAGACAGACGGGAGGGAACAACTGTCCAGGACAGCATAGCAGAGCTTCTCTCCTGGCCCAGTCCCCACCCAGCAGGCTCCACCCACGTCGGCCACCCCTTCCGTCGCGTCCCCGTGGCCTCCTGGTGGCATTCGGTGTATACATTTTGGAAGCCCGCTTCCCCCAGCGCTGGAGGTTTTCCTGGCAGTGGACGCGCTGCCCGAAGTGCATCGGGTGGGTTTCGGCAGGATGCCTATTGGCCTCATCTGTCCCGGCACTGCCACCGGGGACCACTCCCGAGTGCAGAAAACGCCTCCCCGCCCCCTCCCCCAATCCATCACCACCGTCTTCCCTCTCCCGGGCTTGGGCACCTCGCGCCAGTGGCCACCGTCTCCAGAGCAACCAGGAGGGGCGGGGTCGGGGCGAGTCTGCTGGGGGCGGGGTGAGTGGCGCCTGCGCGCCAGGGCGGCGGTGGGCGTGGCCGGCCCAGCGGGCCGGGGCGCCTGCGCTTTGGTCCCGGCTTTGCGGGCGTCAGAGAGCGGTGTCCGGCGGCGCGGGAGGCCTGGCGCTTGCCCCTGCCCCTCCCCCACCCCTACCCCGGGCGCCGTCCGGGCGCCCCGAAAGGAGGGGCTGAGGAGGGAGGCAGCGGATGGGGCGAGAGGGGGCTTAGATCCCACAGGGCTGCTGGATGCGGCTCTCCCGCTGGCAGGTGTCGGCACTTTTGCTTCCCTCCGCGGTGAGGACCATGTTCTCCTCCCTCTCAGCTGACCTGGGCCGGTCCAAGGAACCTGAGCGCAGGTGGTGCACCTGCGCTGGGGCTCAGGTCCCAGCTGGCACGGGGCCTGTCCAGAGACACGCAGAAGCCTGTCTCCTGAGCATGCACGCACCCAGTGCCAGGCTCAGCCGCAGCCAAAGTGACAGAAGAAGAGGCATGTGTAGGGAGGCCCCCCTGCAACCGAATCCCCCCTCCCCCGCGTGCGAGAGCACGGATTCCCCAGTAGAGCCCACTGGCAGGGCACTGAGGCCCGGAGCCACCTGCCATCAGCAGCGTAGTCCTGGGTGTCCCCGCAGCCCTCAGGAGCACCAGGGCCTGGGGCTTGATCGACCAGGCAGCTGCGCCTCGGCGAGAAGGGCTATCTGCTTCGGTTTGGAAATCTGGACAGTATCCCTGCGGCATTGGCCGCTATGGTAGCTTGGAACGGCAATCAGTAGGAACATCACCTGGTTGCGTGGCGTGCTCTGGCAGAGGGAAGTGTGCTTAAGATGATGGGTTCTCACTTTTTTTCCCCCCAAAACGGATGGTTACGACTCGAGTCAAGGCCCAAACAACCCATACGTCCGCTTTGGACGGTCACGATGGCCGCTTAGAATATACCCGGTCCATGGAACACCTGGACCTGTAAGCCCACTTGACCGCAGTGCCTGCCTCAAGTGAGCAGAAATGATTTCCACGCAAGTGTCTCACCACCCAATAGGTAAGCAGTTTCGTTTTGCGTCCCCCGGCCCCAGAGCCGAGAGAAATGCTCGTTCGTTCGTACGGTCCCAAAAAGGTGGGCGAGAGGAGAAAGGGCAGGCTGATTGCTCAGAGTCGTCGGGGTGCTCTGGGGCCCCTCTCGTCCCACCAAAGAAACGCAGAGAAAGAGAGGTCCTTGACAAGGGAGAGGGAAGACTCTGGGCCTGTGCTCTCCGGGAGACAGGCCTCTGCAGGCCTGGCCGGGAGCCCAGGCCGAAGCCCGCAGGTCACCGGTGGGAAAGGCCGGGGTTCCCCTGACACAAGGTGGAGGTGACGGCGATGGGAGACAGCATGTCTGTGACCATGGCCGTGGGAGAGACCTGCAGGGCAACGCCGGCCGGCCCTAGGTAGGCCCCCGCTTGAGGAGGCCTCGGGGACTTTGGTGGGCAAGGAAACCCCTCTTCAGACGGGTCTGGCAGCCTGGCCCAACCCAGACCCTTGGCCTGGGTCAGGTGAGCTATGGCATGGAGAGGGGGCTCTCCCAGCAGCCCCAGATCTGGCCCAGGGGTCCCTTCCCCCACAGCCCCTTCTGCAAGGGGCCCTGCCCCTCCCCCTGCCTTAGAACTCAGCCCTCTGCCCCCCAGCAAGTGTGAGGAAGGAACTATTCCTTTCCTACAGTGGCCCCTAGCGGTGGAAGTTTTGCCTCTGACTTTGGGCAACGGAGCCGCTCTCTTGTTCCTGGAGCTTCTTCTGTCTCTTGGCTTTTCACCAGACAGACGGGAGGGAACAACTGTCCAGGACAGCATAGCAGAGCTTCTCTCCTGGCCCAGTCCCCACCCAGCAGGCTCCACCCACGTCGGCCACCCCTTCCGTCGCGTCCCCGTGGCCTCCTGGTGGCATTCGGTGTATACATTTTGGAAGCCCGCTTCCCCCAGCGCTGGAGGTTTTCCTGGCAGTGGACGCGCTGCCCGAAGTGCATCGGGTGGGTTTCGGCAGGATGCCTATTGGCCTCATCTGTCCCGGCACTGCCACCGGGGACTACTCCCGAGTGCAGAAAACGCCTTCCCGCCCCCTCCCCCAATCCATCACCACCGTCTTCCCTCTCCCGGGCTTGGGCACCTCGCGCCAGTGGCCACCGTCTCCAGAGCAACCAGGAGGGGCGGGGTCGGGGCGAGTCTGCTGGGGGCGGGGTGAGTGGCGCCTGCGTGCCAGGGCGGCGGTGGGCGTGGCCGGCCCAGCGGGCCGGGGCGCCTGCGCTTTGGTCCGGGCTTTGCGGGCGTCAGAGAGCGGTGTCCGGCGGCGCGGGAGGCCTGGCGCTTGCCCCTGCCCCTCCCCCACCCCTACCCCGGGCGCCGTCCGGGCGCCCCGAAAGGAGGGGCTGAGGAGGGAGGCAGCGGATGGGGCGAGAGGGGGCTTAGATCCCACAGGGCTGCTGGATGCGGCTCTCCCGCTGGCAGGTGTCGGCACTTTTGCTTCCCTCCGCGGTGAGGACCATGTTCTCCTCCCTCTCAGCTGACCTGGGCCGGTCCAAGGAACCTGAGCGCAGGTGGTGCACCTGCGCTGGGGCTCAGGTCCCAGGTGGCACGGGGCCTGTCCAGAGACACGCAGAAGCCTGTCTCCTGAGCATGCACGCACCCAGTGCCAGGCTCAGCCGCAGCCAAAGTGACAGAAGAAGAGGCATGTGTAGGGAGGCCCCCCTGCAACCGAATCCCCCCTCCCCAGCGTGCGAGAGCACGGATTCCCCAGTAGAGCCCACTGGCAGGGCACTGAGGCCCGGAGTCACCTGCCATCAGCAGCGTAGTCCTGGGTGTCCCCGCAGCCCTCAGGAGCACCAGGTCCTGGGGCTTGATCGACCAGGCAGCTGCGCCTCGGCGAGAAGGGCTATCTGCTTCGGTTTGGAAATCTGGACAGTATCCCTGCGGCGTTGGCCGCTATGGTAGCTTGGAACGGCAATCAGTAGGAACATCACCTGGTTGCGTGGCGTGCCCTGGCAGAGGGAAGTGTGCTTAAGATGATGGGTTCTCACTTTTTTTCCCCCCAAAACGGATGGTTACGACTCGAGTCAAGGCCCAAACAACCCATACGTCCGCTTTGGACGGTCACGATGGCCGCTTAGAATATACCCGGTCCATGGAACACCTGGACCTGTAAGCCCACTTGACCGCAGTGCCTGCCTCAAGTGAGCAGAAATGATTTCCACGCAAGTGTCTCACCACCCAATAGGTAAGCAGTTTCGTTTTGCGTCCCCCGGCCCCAGAGCCGAGAGAAATGCTCGTTCGTTCGTACGGTCCCAAAAAGGTGGGCGAGAGGAGAAAGGGCAGGCTGATTGCTCAGAGTCGTCGGGGTGCTCTGGGGCCCCTCTCGTCCCACCAAAGAAACGCAGAGAAAGAGAGGTCCTTGACAAGGGAGAGGGAAGACTCTGGGCCTGTGCTCTCCGGGAGACAGGCCTCTGCAGGCCTGGCCGGGAGCCCAGGCCGAAGCCCGCAGGTCACCGGTGGGAAAGGCCGGGGTTCCCCTGACACAAGGTGGAGGTGACGGCGATGGGAGACAGCATGTCTGTGACCATGGCCGTGGGAGAGAGCTGCAGGGCAACGCCGGCCGGCCCTAGGTAGGCCCCCGCTTGAGGAGGCCTCGGGGACTTTGGTGGGCAAGGAAACCCCTCTTCAGACGGGTCTGGCAGCCTGGCCCAACCCAGACCCTTGGCCTGGGTCAGGTGAGCTATGGCATGGAGAGGGGGCTCTCCCAGCAGCCCCAGATCTGGCCCAGGGGTCCCTTCCCCCACAGCCCCTTCTGCAAGGGGCCCTGCCCCTCCCCCTGCCTTAGAACTCAGCCCTCTGCCCCCCAGCAAGTGTGAGGAAGGAACTATTCCTTTCCTACAGTGGCCCCTAGCGGTGGAAGTTTTGCCTCTGACTTTGGGCAACGGAGCCGCTCTCTTGTTCCTGGAGCTTCTTCTGTCTCTTGGCTTTTCACCAGACAGACGGGAGGGAACAACTGTCCAGGACAGCATAGCAGAGCTTCTCTCCTGGCCCAGTCCCCACCCAGCAGGCTCCACCCACGTCGGCCACCCCTTCCGTCGCGTCCCCGTGGCCTCCTGCTGGCATTCGGTGTATACATTTTGGAAGCCCGCTTCCCCCAGCGCTGGAGGTTTTCCTGGCAGTGGACGCGCTGCCCGAAGTGCATCGGGTGGGTTTCGGCAGGATGCCTATTGGCCTCATCTGTCCCGGCACTGCCACCGGGGACCACTCCCGAGTGCAGAAAACGCCTTCCCGCCCCCTCCCCCAATCCATCACCACCGTCTTCCCTCTCCCGGGCTTGGGCACCTCGCGCCAGTGGCCACCGTCTCCAGAGCAACCAGGAGGGGCGGGGTCGGGGCGAGTCTGCTGGGGGCGGGGTGAGTGGCGCCTGCGCGCCAGGGCGGCGGTGGGCGTGGCCGGCCCAGCGGGCCGGGGCGCCTGCGCTTTGGTCCCGGCTTTGCGGGCGTCAGAGAGCGGTGTCCGGCGGCGCGGGAGGCCTGGCGCTTGCCCCTGCCCCTCCCCCACCCCTACCCCGGGCGCCGTCCGGGCGCCCCGAAAGGAGGGGCTGAGGAGGGAGGCAGCGGATGGGGCGAGAGGGGGCTTAGATCCCACAGGGCTGCTGGATGCGGCTCTCCCGCTGGCAGGTGTCGGCACTTTTGCTTCCCTCCGCGGTGAGGACCATGTTCTCCTCCCTCTCAGCTGACCTGGGCCGGTCCAAGGAACCTGAGCGCAGGTGGTGCACCTGCGCTGGGGCTCAGGTCCCAGCTGGCACGGGGCCTGTCCAGAGACACGCAGAAGCCTGTCTCCTGAGCATGCACGCACCCAGTGCCAGGCTCAGCCGCAGCCAAAGTGACAGAAGAAGAGGCATGTGTAGGGAGGCCCCCCTGCAACCGAATCCCCCCTCCCCCGCGTGCGAGAGCACGGATTCCCCAGTAGAGCCCACTGGCAGGGCACTGAGGCCCGGAGCCACCTGCCATCAGCAGCGTAGTCCTGGGTGTCCCCGCAGCCCTCAGGAGCACCAGGGCCTGGGGCTTGATCGACCAGGCAGCTGCGCCTCGGCGAGAAGGGCTATCTGCTTCGGTTTGGAAATCTGGACAGTATCCCTGCGGCATTGGCCGCTATGGTAGCTTGGAACGGCAATCAGTAGGAACATCACCTGGTTGCGTGGCGTGCTCTGGCAGAGGGAAGTGTGCTTAATAAGATGGGTTCTCACTTTTTTTCCCCCCAAAACGGATGGTTACGACTCGAGTCAAGGCCCAAACAACCCATACGTCCGCTTTGGACGGTCACGATGGCCGCTTAGAATATACCCGGTCCATGGAACACCTGGACCTGTAAGCCCACTTGACCGCAGTGCCTGCCTCAAGTGAGCAGAAATGATTTCCACGCAAGTGTCTCACCACCCAATAGGTAAGCAGTTTCGTTTTGCGTCCCCCGGCCCCAGAGCCGAGAGAAATGCTCGTTCGTTCGTACGGTCCCAAAAAGGTGGGCGAGAGGAGAAAGGGCAGGCTGATTGCTCAGAGTCGTCGGGGTGCTCTGGGGCCCCTCTCGTGCCACCAAAGAAACGCAGAGAAAGAGAGGTCCTTGACAAGGGAGAGGGAAGACTCTGGGCCTGTGCTCTCCGGGAGACAGGCCTCTGCAGGCCTGGCCGGGAGCCCAGGCCGAAGCCCGCAGGTCACCGGTGGGAAAGGCCGGGGTTCCCCTGACACAAGGTGGAGGTGACGGCGATGGGAGACAGCATGTCTGTGACCATGGCCGTGGGAGAGAGCTGCAGGGCAACGCCGGCCGGCCCTAGGTAGGCCCCCGCTTGAGGAGGCCTCGGGGACTTTGGTGGGCAAGGAAACCCCTCTTCAGACGGGTCTGGCAGCCTGGCCCAACCCAGACCCTTGGCCTGGGTCAGGTGAGCTATGGCATGGAGAGGGGGCTCTCCCAGCAGCCCCAGATCTGGCCCAGGGGTCCCTTCCCCCACAGCCCCTTCTGCAAGGGGCCCTGCCCCTCCCCCTGCCTTAGAACTCAGCCCTCTGCCCCCCAGCAAGTGTGAGGAAGGAACTATTCCTTTCCTACAGTGGCCCCTAGCGGTGGAAGTTTTGCCTCTGACTTTGGGCAACGGAGCCGCTCTCTTGTTCCTGGAGCTTCTTCTGTCTCTTGGCTTTTCACCAGACAGACGGGAGGGAACAACTGTCCAGGACAGCATAGCAGAGCTTCTCTCCTGGCCCAGTCCCCACCCAGCAGGCTCCACCCACGTCGGCCACCCCTTCCGTCGCGTCCCCGTGGCCTCCTGGTGGCATTCGGTGTATACATTTTGGAAGCCCGCTTCCCCCAGCGCTGGAGGTTTTCCTGGCAGTGGACGCGCTGCCCGAAGTGCATCGGGTGGGTTTCGGCAGGATGCCTATTGGCCTCATCTGTCCCGGCACTGCCACCGGGGACCACTCCCGAGTGCAGAAAACGCCTCCCCGCCCCCTCCCCCAATCCATCACCACCGTCTTCCCTCTCCCGGGCTTGGGCACCTCGCGCCAGTGGCCACCGTCTCCAGAGCAACCAGGAGGGGCGGGGTCGGGGCGAGTCTGCTGGGGGCGGGGTGAGTGGCGCCTGCGCGCCAGGGCGGCGGTGGGCGTGGCCGGCCCAGCGGGCCGGGGCGCCTGCGCTTTGGTCCCGGCTTTGCGGGCGTCAGAGAGCGGTGTCCGGCGGCGCGGGAGGCCTGGCGCTTGCCCCTGCCCCTCCCCCACCCCTACCCCGGGCGCCGTCCGGGCGCCCCGAAAGGAGGGGCTGAGGAGGGAGGCAGCGGATGGGGCGAGAGGGGGCTTAGATCCCACAGGGCTGCTGGATGCGGCTCTCCCGCTGGCAGGTGTCGGCACTTTTGCTTCCCTCCGCGGTGAGGACCATGTTCTCCTCCCTCTCAGCTGACCTGGGCCGGTCCAAGGAACCTGAGCGCAGGTGGTGCACCTGCGCTGGGGCTCAGGTCCCAGCTGGCACGGGGCCTGTCCAGAGACACGCAGAAGCCTGTCTCCTGAGCATGCACGCACCCAGTGCCAGGCTCAGCCGCAGCCAAAGTGACAGAAGAAGAGGCATGTGTAGGGAGGCCCCCCTGCAACCGAATCCCCCCTCCCCCGCGTGCGAGAGCACGGATTCCCCAGTAGAGCCCACTGGCAGGGCACTGAGGCCCGGAGCCACCTGCCATCAGCAGCGTAGTCCTGGGTGTCCCCGCAGCCCTCAGGAGCACCAGGGCCTGGGGCTTGATCGACCAGGCAGCTGCGCCTCGGCGAGAAGGGCTATCTGCTTCGGTTTGGAAATCTGGACAGTATCCCTGCGGCATTGGCCGCTATGGTAGCTTGGAACGGCAATCAGTAGGAACATCACCTGGTTGCGTGGCGTGCTCTGGCAGAGGGAAGTGTGCTTAAGATGATGGGTTCTCACTTTTTTTCCCCCCAAAACGGATGGTTACGACTCGAGTCAAGGCCCAAACAACCCATACGTCCGCTTTGGACGGTCACGATGGCCGCTTAGAATATACCCGGTCCATGGAACACCTGGACCTGTAAGCCCACTTGACCGCAGTGCCTGCCTCAAGTGAGCAGAAATGATTTCCACGCAAGTGTCTCACCACCCAATAGGTAAGCAGTTTCGTTTTGCGTCCCCCGGCCCCAGAGCCGAGAGAAATGCTCGTTCGTTCGTACGGTCCCAAAAAGGTGGGCGAGAGGAGAAAGGGCAGGCTGATTGCTCAGAGTCGTCGGGGTGCTCTGGGGCCCCTCTCGTCCCACCAAAGAAACGCAGAGAAAGAGAGGTCCTTGACAAGGGAGAGGGAAGACTCTGGGCCTGTGCTCTCCGGGAGACAGGCCTCTGCAGGCCTGGCCGGGAGCCCAGGCCGAAGCCCGCAGGTCACCGGTGGGAAAGGCCGGGGTTCCCCTGACACAAGGTGGAGGTGACGGCGATGGGAGACAGCATGTCTGTGACCATGGCCGTGGGAGAGAGCTGCAGGGCAACGCCGGCCGGCCCTAGGTAGGCCCCCGCTTGAGGAGGCCTCGGGGACTTTGGTGGGCAAGGAAACCCCTCTTCAGACGGGTCTGGCAGCCTGGCCCAACCCAGACCCTTGGCCTGGGTCAGGTGAGCTATGGCATGGAGAGGGGGCTCTCCCAGCAGCCCCAGATCTGGCCCAGGGGTCCCTTCCCCCACAGCCCCTTCTGCAAGGGGCCCTGCCCCTCCCCCTGCCTTAGAACTCAGCCCTCTGCCCCCCAGCAAGTGTGAGGAAGGAACTATTCCTTTCCTACAGTGGCCCCTAGCGGTGGAAGTTTTGCCTCTGACTTTGGGCAACGGAGCCGCTCTCTTGTTCCTGGAGCTTCTTCTGTCTCTTGGCTTTTCACCAGACAGACGGGAGGGAACAACTGTCCAGGACAGCATAGCAGAGCTTCTCTCCTGGCCCAGTCCCCACCCAGCAGGCTCCACCCACGTCGGCCACCCCTTCCGTCGCGTCCCCGTGGCCTCCTGGTGGCATTCGGTGTATACATTTTGGAAGCCCGCTTCCCCCAGCGCTGGAGGTTTTCCTGGCAGTGGACGCGCTGCCCGAAGTGCATCGGGTGGGTTTCGGCAGGATGCCTATTGGCCTCATCTGTCCCGGCACTGCCACCGGGGACTACTCCCGAGTGCAGAAAACGCCTTCCCGCCCCCTCCCCCAATCCATCACCACCGTCTTCCCTCTCCCGGGCTTGGGCACCTCGCGCCAGTGGCCACCGTCTCCAGAGCAACCAGGAGGGGCGGGGTCGGGGCGAGTCTGCTGGGGGCGGGGTGAGTGGCGCCTGCGTGCCAGGGCGGCGGTGGGCGTGGCCGGCCCAGCGGGCCGGGGCGCCTGCGCTTTGGTCCGGGCTTTGCGGGCGTCAGAGAGCGGTGTCCGGCGGCGCGGGAGGCCTGGCGCTTGCCCCTGCCCCTCCCCCACCCCTACCCCGGGCGCCGTCCGGGCGCCCCGAAAGGAGGGGCTGAGGAGGGAGGCAGCGGATGGGGCGAGAGGGGGCTTAGATCCCACAGGGCTGCTGGATGCGGCTCTCCCGCTGGCAGGTGTCGGCACTTTTGCTTCCCTCCGCGGTGAGGACCATGTTCTCCTCCCTCTCAGCTGACCTGGGCCGGTCCAAGGAACCTGAGCGCAGGTGGTGCACCTGCGCTGGGGCTCAGGTCCCAGGTGGCACGGGGCCTGTCCAGAGACACGCAGAAGCCTGTCTCCTGAGCATGCACGCACCCAGTGCCAGGCTCAGCCGCAGCCAAAGTGACAGAAGAAGAGGCATGTGTAGGGAGGCCCCCCTGCAACCGAATCCCCCCTCCCCAGCGTGCGAGAGCACGGATTCCCCAGTAGAGCCCACTGGCAGGGCACTGAGGCCCGGAGTCACCTGCCATCAGCAGCGTAGTCCTGGGTGTCCCCGCAGCCCTCAGGAGCACCAGGTCCTGGGGCTTGATCGACCAGGCAGCTGCGCCTCGGCGAGAAGGGCTATCTGCTTCGGTTTGGAAATCTGGACAGTATCCCTGCGGCGTTGGCCGCTATGGTAGCTTGGAACGGCAATCAGTAGGAACATCACCTGGTTGCGTGGCGTGCCCTGGCAGAGGGAAGTGTGCTTAAGATGATGGGTTCTCACTTTTTTTCCCCCCAAAACGGATGGTTACGACTCGAGTCAAGGCCCAAACAACCCATACGTCCGCTTTGGACGGTCACGATGGCCGCTTAGAATATACCCGGTCCATGGAACACCTGGACCTGTAAGCCCACTTGACCGCAGTGCCTGCCTCAAGTGAGCAGAAATGATTTCCACGCAAGTGTCTCACCACCCAATAGGTAAGCAGTTTCGTTTTGCGTCCCCCGGCCCCAGAGCCGAGAGAAATGCTCGTTCGTTCGTACGGTCCCAAAAAGGTGGGCGAGAGGAGAAAGGGCAGGCTGATTGCTCAGAGTCGTCGGGGTGCTCTGGGGCCCCTCTCGTCCCACCAAAGAAACGCAGAGAAAGAGAGGTCCTTGACAAGGGAGAGGGAAGACTCTGGGCCTGTGCTCTCCGGGAGACAGGCCTCTGCAGGCCTGGCCGGGAGCCCAGGCCGAAGCCCGCAGGTCACCGGTGGGAAAGGCCGGGGTTCCCCTGACACAAGGTGGAGGTGACGGCGATGGGAGACAGCATGTCTGTGACCATGGCCGTGGGAGAGAGCTGCAGGGCAACGCCGGCCGGCCCTAGGTAGGCCCCCGCTTGAGGAGGCCTCGGGGACTTTGGTGGGCAAGGAAACCCCTCTTCAGACGGGTCTGGCAGCCTGGCCCAACCCAGACCCTTGGCCTGGGTCAGGTGAGCTATGGCATGGAGAGGGGGCTCTCCCAGCAGCCCCAGATCTGGCCCAGGGGTCCCTTCCCCCACAGCCCCTTCTGCAAGGGGCCCTGCCCCTCCCCCTGCCTTAGAACTCAGCCCTCTGCCCCCCAGCAAGTGTGAGGAAGGAACTATTCCTTTCCTACAGTGGCCCCTAGCGGTGGAAGTTTTGCCTCTGACTTTGGGCAACGGAGCCGCTCTCTTGTTCCTGGAGCTTCTTCTGTCTCTTGGCTTTTCACCAGACAGACGGGAGGGAACAACTGTCCAGGACAGCATAGCAGAGCTTCTCTCCTGGCCCAGTCCCCACCCAGCAGGCTCCACCCACGTCGGCCACCCCTTCCGTCGCGTCCCCGTGGCCTCCTGCTGGCATTCGGTGTATACATTTTGGAAGCCCGCTTCCCCCAGCGCTGGAGGTTTTCCTGGCAGTGGACGCGCTGCCCGAAGTGCATCGGGTGGGTTTCGGCAGGATGCCTATTGGCCTCATCTGTCCCGGCACTGCCACCGGGGACCACTCCCGAGTGCAGAAAACGCCTTCCCGCCCCCTCCCCCAATCCATCACCACCGTCTTCCCTCTCCCGGGCTTGGGCACCTCGCGCCAGTGGCCACCGTCTCCAGAGCAACCAGGAGGGGCGGGGTCGGGGCGAGTCTGCTGGGGGCGGGGTGAGTGGCGCCTGCGCGCCAGGGCGGCGGTGGGCGTGGCCGGCCCAGCGGGCCGGGGCGCCTGCGCTTTGGTCCCGGCTTTGCGGGCGTCAGAGAGCGGTGTCCGGCGGCGCGGGAGGCCTGGCGCTTGCCCCTGCCCCTCCCCCACCCCTACCCCGGGCGCCGTCCGGGCGCCCCGAAAGGAGGGGCTGAGGAGGGAGGCAGCGGATGGGGCGAGAGGGGGCTTAGATCCCACAGGGCTGCTGGATGCGGCTCTCCCGCTGGCAGGTGTCGGCACTTTTGCTTCCCTCCGCGGTGAGGACCATGTTCTCCTCCCTCTCAGCTGACCTGGGCCGGTCCAAGGAACCTGAGCGCAGGTGGTGCACCTGCGCTGGGGCTCAGGTCCCAGCTGGCACGGGGCCTGTCCAGAGACACGCAGAAGCCTGTCTCCTGAGCATGCACGCACCCAGTGCCAGGCTCAGCCGCAGCCAAAGTGACAGAAGAAGAGGCATGTGTAGGGAGGCCCCCCTGCAACCGAATCCCCCCTCCCCCGCGTGCGAGAGCACGGATTCCCCAGTAGAGCCCACTGGCAGGGCACTGAGGCCCGGAGCCACCTGCCATCAGCAGCGTAGTCCTGGGTGTCCCCGCAGCCCTCAGGAGCACCAGGGCCTGGGGCTTGATCGACCAGGCAGCTGCGCCTCGGCGAGAAGGGCTATCTGCTTCGGTTTGGAAATCTGGACAGTATCCCTGCGGCATTGGCCGCTATGGTAGCTTGGAACGGCAATCAGTAGGAACATCACCTGGTTGCGTGGCGTGCTCTGGCAGAGGGAAGTGTGCTTAAGATGATGGGTTCTCACTTTTTTTCCCCCCAAAACGGATGGTTACGACTCGAGTCAAGGCCCAAACAACCCATACGTCCGCTTTGGACGGTCACGATGGCCGCTTAGAATATACCCGGTCCATGGAACACCTGGACCTGTAAGCCCACTTGACCGCAGTGCCTGCCTCAAGTGAGCAGAAATGATTTCCACGCAAGTGTCTCACCACCCAATAGGTAAGCAGTTTCGTTTTGCGTCCCCCGGCCCCAGAGCCGAGAGAAATGCTCATTCGTTCGTACGGTCCCAAAAAGGTGGGCGAGAGGAGAAAGGGCAGGCTGATTGCTCAGAGTCGTCGGGGTGCTCTGGGGCCCCTCTCGTCCCACCAAAGAAACGCAGAGAAAGAGAGGTCCTTGACAGGGGAGAGGGAAGACTCTGGGCCTGTGCTCTCCGGGAGACAGGCCTCTGCAGGCCTGGCCGGGAGCCCAGGCCGAAGCCCGCAGGTCACCGGTGGGAAAGGCCGGGGTTCCCCTGACACAAGGTGGAGGTGACGGCGATGGGAGACAGCATGTCTGTGACCATGGCCGTGGGAGAGAGCTGCAGGGCAACGCCGGCCAGCCCTAGGTAGGCCCCCGCTTGAGGAGGCCTCGGGGACTTTGGTGGGCAAGGAAACCCCTCTTCAGACGGGTCTGGAAGCCTGGCCCAACCCAGACCCTTGGCCTGGGTCAGGTGAGCTATGGCATGGAGAGGGGGCTCTCCCAGCAGCCCCAGATCTGGCCCAGGGGTCCCTTCCCCCACAGCCCCTTCTGCAAGGGGCCCTGCCCCTCCCCCTGCCTTAGAACTCAGCCCTCTGCCCCCCAGCAAGTGTGAGGAAGGAACTATTCCTATCCTACAGTGGCCCCTAGCGGTGGAAGTTTTGCCTCTGACTTTGGGCAACGGAGCCGCTCTCTTGTTCCTGGAGCTTCTTCTGTCTCTTGGCTTTTCTCCAGACAGACGGGAGGGAACAACTGTCCAGGACAGCATAGCAGAGCTTCTCTCCTGGCCCAGTCCCCACTCAGCAGGCTCCACCCACGTCGGCCACCCCTTCCGTCGCGTCCCCGTGGCCTCCTGGTGGCATTCGGTGTATACATTTTGGAAGCCCGCTTCCCCCAGCGCTGGAGGTTTTCCTGGCAGTGGACGCGCTGCCCGAAGTGCATCGGGTGGGTTTCGGCAGGATGCCTATTGGCCTCATCTGTCCCGGCACTGCCACCGGGGACCACTCCCGAGTGCAGAAAACGCCTCCCCGCCCCCTCCCCCAATCCATCACCACCGTCTTCCCTCTCCCGGGCTTGGGCACCTCGCGCCAGTGGCCACCGTCTCCAGAGCAACCAGGAGGGGCGGGGTCGGGGCGAGTCTGCTGGGGGCGGGGTGAGTGGCGCCTGCGCGCCAGGGCGGCGGTGGGCGTGGCCGGCCCAGCGGGCCGGGGCGCCTGCGCTTTGGTCCCGGCTTTGCGGGCGTCAGAGAGCGGTGTCCGGCGGCGCGGGAGGCCTGGCGCTTGCCCCTGCCCCTCCCCCACCCCTACCCCGGGCGCCGTCCGGGCGCCCCGAAAGGAGGGGCTGAGGAGGGAGGCAGCGGATGGGGCGAGAGGGGGCTTAGATCCCACAGGGCTGCTGGATGCGGCTCTCCCGCTGGCAGGTGTCGGCACTTTTGCTTCCCTCCGCGGTGAGGACCATGTTCTCCTCCCTCTCAGCTGACCTGGGCCGGTCCAAGGAACCTGAGCGCAGGTGGTGCACCTGCGCTGGGGCTCAGGTCCCAGCTGGCACGGGGCCTGTCCAGAGACACGCAGAAGCCTGTCTCCTGAGCATGCACACACCCAGTGCCAGGCTCAGCCGCAGCCAAAGTGACAGAAGAAGAGGCATGTGTAGGGAGGCGCCTCTGCAACCGAATCCCCCCTCCCCCGCGTGCGAGAGCACGGATTCCCCAGTAGAGCCCACTGGCAGGGCACTGAGGCCCGGAGCCACCTGCCATCAGCAGCGTAGTCCTGGGTGTCCCCGCAGCCCTCAGGAGCACCAGGGCCTGGGGCTTGATCGACCAGGCAGCTGCGCCTCGGCGAGAAGGGCTATCTGCTTCGGTTTGGAAATCTGGACAGTATCCCTGCGGCATTGGCCGCTATGGTAGCTTGGAACGGCAATCAGTAGGAACATCACCTGGTTGCGTGGCGTGCTCTGGCAGAGGGAAGTGTGCTTAAGATGATGGGTTCTCACTTTTTTTCCCCCCAAAACGGATGGTTACGACTCGAGTCAAGGCCCAAACAACCCATACGTCCGCTTTGGACGGTCACGATGGCCGCTTAGAATATACCCGGTCCATGGAACACCTGGACCTGTAAGCCCACTTGACCGCAGTGCCTGCCTCAAGTGAGCAGAAATGATTTCCACGCAAGTGTCTCACCACCCAATAGGTAAGCAGTTTCGTTTTGCGTCCCCCGGCCCCAGAGCCGAGAGAAATGCTCGTTCGTTCGTACGGTCCCAAAAAGGTGGGCGAGAGGAGAAAGGGCAGGCTGATTGCTCAGAGTCGTCGGGGTGCTCTGGGGCCCCTCTTGTCCCACCAAAGAAACGCAGAGAAAGAGAGGTCCTTGACAAGGGAGAGGGAAGACTCTGGGCCTGTGCTCTCCGGGAGACAGGCCTCTGCAGGCCTGGCCGGGAGCCCAGGCCGAAGCCCGCAGGTCACCGGTGGGAAAGGCCGGGGTTCCCCTGACACAAGGTGGAGGTGACGGCGATGGGAGACAGCATGTCTGTGACCATGGCCGTGGGAGAGAGCTGCAGGGCAACGCCGGCCGGCCCTAGGTAGGCCCCTGCTTGAGGAGGCCTCGGGGACTTTGGTGGGCAAGGAAACCCCTCTTCAGACGGGTCTGGCAGCCTGGCCCAACCCAGACCCTTGGCCTGGGTCAGGTGAGCTATGGCATGGAGAGGGGGCTCTCCCAGCAGCCCCAGATCTGGCCCAGGGGTCCCTTCCCCCACAGCCCCTTCTGCAAGGGGCCCTGCCCCTCCCCCTGCCTTAGAACTCAGCCCTCTGCCCCCCAGCAAGTGTGAGGAAGGAACTATTCCTATCCTACAGTGGCCCCTAGCGGTGGAAGTTTTGCCTCTGACTTTGGGCAACGGAGCCGCTCTCTTGTTCCTGGAGCTTCTTCTGTCTCTTGGCTTTTCACCAGACAGACGGGAGGGAACAACTGTCCAGGACAGCATAGCAGAGCTTCTCTCCTGGCCCAGTCCCCACCCAGCAGGCTCCACCCACGTCGGCCACCCCTTCCGTCGCGTCCCCGTGGCCTCCTGGTGGCATTCGGTGTATACATTTTGGAAGCCCGCTTCCCCCAGCGCTGGAGGTTTTCCTGGCAGTGGACGCGCTGCCCGAAGTGCATCGGGTGGGTTTCGGCAGGATGCCTATTGGCCTCATCTGTCCCGGCACTGCCACCGGGGACCACTCCCGAGTGCAGAAAACGCCTCCCCGCCCCCTCCCCCAATCCATCACCACCGTCTTCCCTCTCCCGGGCTTGGGCACCTCGCGCCAGTGGCCACCGTCTCCAGAGCAACCAGGAGGGGCGGGGTCGGGGCGAGTCTGCTGGGGGCGGGGTGAGTGGCGCCTGCGCGCTAGGGCGGCGGTGCGCGTGGCCGGCCCAGCGGGCCGGGGCGCCTGCGCTTTGGTCCCGGCTTTGCGGGCGTCAGAGAGCGGTGTCCGGCGGCGCGGGAGGCCTGGCGCTTGCCCCTGCCCCTCCCCCACCCCTACCCCGGGCGCCGTCCGGGCGCCCCGAAAGGAGGGGCTGAGGAGGGAGGCAGCGGATGGGGCGAGAGGGGGCTTAGATCCCACAGGGCTGCTGGATGCGGCTCTCCCGCTGGCAGGTGTCGGCACTTTTGCTTCCCTCCGCGGTGAGGACCATGTTCTCCTCCCTCTCAGCTGACCTGGGCCGGTCCAAGGAACCTGAGCGCAGGTGGTGCACCTGCGCTGGGGCTCAGGTCCCAGCTGGCACGGGGCCTGTCCAGAGACACGCAGAAGCCTGTCTCCTGAGCATGCACGCACCCAGTGCCAGGCTCAGCCGCAGCCAAAGTGACAGAAGAAGAGGCATGTGTA
Source organism: Dasypus novemcinctus (assembly GCF_030445035.2). Lineage (NCBI taxonomy): Eukaryota > Metazoa > Chordata > Mammalia > Cingulata > Dasypodidae > Dasypus > Dasypus novemcinctus. The sequence continues at coordinate 26,908 of NW_026688357.1, read as the reverse complement.
GGGAGGCCCCCCTCCCCCGCGTGCGAGAGCACGGATTCCCCAGTAGAGCCCACTGGCAGGGCACTGAGGCCCGGAGCCACCTGCCATCAGCAGCGTAGTCCTGGGTGTCCCCGCAGCCCTCAGGAGCACCAGGGCCTGGGGCTTGATCGACCAGGCAGCTGCGCCTCGGCGAGAAGGGCTATCTGCTTCGGTTTGGAAATCTGGACAGTATCCCTGCGGCATTGGCCGCTATGGTAGCTTGGAACGGCAATCAGTAGGAACATCACCTGGTTGCGTGGCGTGCTCTGGCAGAGGGAAGTGTGCTTAAGATGATGGGTTCTCACTTTTTTTCCCCCCAAAACGGATGGTTACGACTCGAGTCAAGGCCCAAACAACCCATACGTCCGCTTTGGACGGTCACGATGGCCGCTTAGAATATACCCGGTCCATGGAACACCTGGACCTGTAAGCCCACTTGACCGCAGTGCCTGCCTCAAGTGAGCAGAAATGATTTCCACGCAAGTGTCTCACCACCCAATAGGTAAGCAGTTTCGTTTTGCGTCCCCCGGCCCCAGAGCCGAGAGAAATGCTCGTTCGTTCGTACGGTCCCAAAAAGGTGGGCGAGAGGAGAAAGGGCAGGCTGATTGCTCAGAGTCGTCGGGGTGCTCTGGGGCCCCTCTCGTCCCACCAAAGAAACGCAGAGAAAGAGAGGTCCTTGACAAGGGAGAGGGAAGACTCTGGGCCTGTGCTCTCCGGGAGACAGGCCTCTGCAGGCCTGGCCGGGAGCCCAGGCCGAAGCCCGCAGGTCACCGGTGGGAAAGGCCGGGGTTCCCCTGACACAAGGTGGAGGTGACGGCGATGGGAGACAGCATGTCTGTGACCATGGCCGTGGGAGAGACCTGCAGGGCAATGCCGGCCGGCCCTAGGTAGGCCCCCGCTTGAGGAGGCCTCGGGGACTTTGGTGGGCAAGGAAACCCCTCTTCAGACGGGTCTGGCAGCCTGGCCCAACCCAGACCCTTGGCCTGGGTCAGGTGAGCTATGGCATGGAGAGGGGGCTCTCCCAGCAGCCCCAGATCTGGCCCAGGGGTCCCTTCCCCCACAGCCCCTTCTGCAAGGGGCCCTGCCCCTCCCCCTGCCTTAGAACTCAGCCCTCTGCCCCCCAGCAAGTGTGAGGAAGGAACTATTCCTTTCCTACAGTGGCCCCTAGCGGTGGAAGTTTTGCCTCTGACTTTGGGCAACGGAGCCGCTCTCTTGTTCCTGGAGCTTCTTCTGTCTCTTGGCTTTTCACCAGACAGACGGGAGGGAACAACTGTCCAGGACAGCATAGCAGAGCTTCTCTCCTGGCCCAGTCCCCACCCAGCAGGCTCCACCCACGTCGGCCACCCCTTCCGTCGCGTCCCCGTGGCCTCCTGGTGGCATTGGGTGTATACATTTTGGAAGCCCGCTTCCCCCAGCGCTGGAGGTTTTCCTGGCAGTGGACGCGCTGCCCGAAGTGCATCGGGTGGGTTTCGGCAGGATGCCTATTGGCCTCATCTGTCCCGGCACTGCCACCGGGGACCACTCCCGAGTGCAGAAAACGCCTCCCCGCCCCCTCCCCCAATCCATCACCACCGTCTTCCCTCTCCCGGGCTTGGGCACCTCGCGCCAGTGGCCACCGTCTCCAGAGCAACCAGGAGGGGCGGGGTCGGGGCGAGTCTGCTGGGGGCGGGGGTGAGTGGCGCCTGCGCGCCAGGGCGGCGGTGGGCGTGGCCGGCCCAGCGGGCCGGGGCGCCTGCGCTTTGGTCCCGGCTTTGCGGGCGTCAGAGAGCGGTGTCCGGCGGCGCGGGAGGCCTGGCGCTTGCCCCTGCCCCTCCCCCACCCCTACCCCGGGCGCCGTCCGGGCGCCCCGAAAGGAGGGGCTGAGGAGGGAGGCAGCGGATGGGGCGAGAGGGGGCTTAGATCCCACAGGGCTGCTGGATGCGGCTCTCCCGCTGGCAGGTGTCGGCACTTTTGCTTCCCTCCGCGGTGAGGACCATGTTCTCCTCCCTCTCAGCTGACCTGGGCCGGTCCAAGGAACCTGAGCGCAGGTGGTGCACCTGCGCTGGGGCTCAGGTCCCAGCTGGCACGGGGCCTGTCCAGAGACACGCAGAAGCCTGTCTCCTGAGCATGCACGCACCCAGTGCCAGGCTCAGCCGCAGCCAAAGTGACAGAAGAAGAGGCATGTGTAGGGAGGCCCCCCTGCAACCGAATCCCCCCTCCCCCGCGTGCGAGAGCACGGATTCCCCAGTAGAGCCCACTGGCAGGGCACTGAGGCCCGGAGCCACCTGCCATCAGCAGCGTAGTCCTGGGTGTCCCCGCAGCCCTCAGGAGCACCAGGGCCTGGGGCTTGATCGACCAGGCAGCTGCGCCTCGGCGAGAAGGGCTATCTGCTTCGGTTTGGAAATCTGGACAGTATCCCTGCGGCATTGGCCGCTATGGTAGCTTGGAACGGCAATCAGTAGGAACATCACCTGGTTGCGTGGCGTGCTCTGGCAGAGGGAAGTGTGCTTAAGATGATGGGTTCTCACTTTTTTTCCCCCCAAAACGGATGGTTACGACTCGAGTCAAGGCCCAAACAACCCATACGTCCGCTTTGGACGGTCACGATGGCCGCTTAGAATATACCCGGTCCATGGAACACCTGGACCTGTAAGCCCACTTGACCGCAGTGCCTGCCTCAAGTGAGCAGAAATGATTTCCACGCAAGTGTCTCACCACCCAAGAGGTAAGCAGTTTCGTTTTGCGTCCCCCGGCCCCAGAGCCGAGAGAAATGCTCGTTCGTTCGTACGGTCCCAAAAAGGTGGGCGAGAGGAGAAAGGGCAGGCTGATTGCTCAGAGTCGTCGGGGTGCTCTGGGGCCCCTCTCGTCCCACCAAAGAAACGCAGAGAAAGAGAGGTCCTTGACAAGGGAGAGGGAAGACTCTGGGCCTGTGCTCTCCGGGAGACAGGCCTCTGCAGGCCTGGCCGGGAGCCCAGGCCGAAGCCCGCAGGTCACCGGTGGGAAAGGCCGGGGTTCCCCTGACACAAGGTGGAGGTGACGGCGATGGGAGACAGCATGTCTGTGACCATGGCCGTGGGAGAGACCTGCAGGGCAACGCCGGCCGGCCCTAGGTAGGCCCCCGCTTGAGGAGGCCTCGGGGACTTTGGTGGGCAAGGAAACCCCTCTTCAGACGGGTCTGGCAGCCTGGCCCAACCCAGACCCTTGGCCTGGGTCAGGTGAGCTATGGCATGGAGAGGGGGCTCTCCCAGCAGCCCCAGATCTGGCCCAGGGGTCCCTTCCCCCACAGCCCCTTCTGCAAGGGGCCCTGCCCCTCCCCCTGCCTTAGAACTCAGCCCTCTGCCCCCCAGCAAGTGTGAGGAAGGAACTATTCCTTTCCTACAGTGGCCCCTAGCGGTGGAAGTTTTGCCTCTGACTTTGGGCAACGGAGCCGCTCTCTTGTTCCTGGAGCTTCTTCTGTCTCTTGGCTTTTCACCAGACAGACGGGAGGGAACAACTGTCCAGGACAGCATAGCAGAGCTTCTCTCCTGGCCCAGTCCCCACCCAGCAGGCTCCACCCACGTCGGCCACCCCTTCCGTCGCGTCCCCGTGGCCTCCTGGTGGCATTCGGTGTATACATTTTGGAAGCCCGCTTCCCCCAGCGCTGGAGGTTTTCCTGGCAGTGGACGCGCTGCCCGAAGTGCATTGGGTGGGTTTCGGCAGGATGCCTATTGGCCTCATCTGTCCCGGCACTGCCACCGGGGACCACTCCCGAGTGCAGAAAACGCCTCCCCGCCCCCTCCCCCAATCCATCACCACCGTCTTCCCTCTCCCGGGCTTGGGCACCTCGCGCCAGTGGCCACCGTCTCCAGAGCAACCAGGAGGGGCGGGGTCGGGGCGAGTCTGCTGGGGGCGGGGTGAGTGGCGCCTGTGCGCCAGGGCGGCGGTGGGCGTGGCCGGCCCAGCGGGCCGGGGCGCCTGCGCTTTGGTCCCGGCTTTGCGGGCGTCAGAGAGCGGTGTCCGGCGGCGCGGGAGGCCTGGCGCTTGCCCCTGCCCCTCCCCCACCCCTACCCCGGGCGCCGTCCGGGCGCCCCGAAAGGAGGGGCTGAGGAGGGAGGCAGCGGATGGGGCGAGAGGGGGCTTAGATCCCACAGGGCTGCTGGATGCGGCTCTCCCGCTGGCAGGTGTCGGCACTTTTGCTTCCCTCCGCGGTGAGGACCATGTTCTCCTCCCTCTCAGCTGACCTGGGCCGGTCCAAGGAACCTGAGCGCAGGTGGTGCACCTGCGCTGGGGCTCAGGTCCCAGCTGGCACGGGGCCTGTCCAGAGACACGCAGAAGCCTGTCTCCTGAGCATGCACGCACCCAGTGCCAGGCTCAGCCGCAGCCAAAGTGACAGAAGAAGAGGCATGTGTAGGGAGGCCCCCCTGCAACCGAATCCCCCCTCCCCCGCGTGCGAGAGCACGGATTCCCCAGTAGAGCCCACTGGCAGGGCACTGAGGCCCGGAGCCACCTGCCATCAGCAGCGTAGTCCTGGGTGTCCCCGCAGCCCTCAGGAGCACCAGGGCCTGGGGCTTGATCGACCAGGCAGCTGCGCCTCGGCGAGAAGGGCTATCTGCTTCGGTTTGGAAATCTGGACAGTATCCCTGCGGCATTGGCCGCTATGGTAGCTTGGAACGGCAATCAGTAGGAACATCACCTGGTTGCGTGGCGTGCTCTGGCAGAGGGAAGTGTGCTTAAGATGATGGGTTCTCACTTTTTTTCCCCCCAAAACGGATGGTTACGACTCGAGTCAAGGCCCAAACAACCCATACGTCCGCTTTGGACGGTCACGATGGCCGCTTAGAATATACCCGGTCCATGGAACACCTGGACCTGTAAGCCCACTTGACCGCAGTGCCTGCCTCAAGTGAGCAGAAATGATTTCCACGCAAGTGTCTCACCACCCAATAGGTAAGCAGTTTCGTTTTGCGTCCCCCGGCCCCAGAGCCGAGAGAAATGCTCGTTCGTTCGTACGGTCCCAAAAAGGTGGGCGAGAGGAGAAAGGGCAGGCTGATTGCTCAGAGTCGTCGGGGTGCTCTGGGGCCCCTCTCGTGCCACCAAAGAAACGCAGAGAAAGAGAGGTCCTTGACAAGGGAGAGGGAAGACTCTGGGCCTGTGCTCTCCGGGAGACAGGCCTCTGCAGGCCTGGCCGGGAGCCCAGGCCGAAGCCCGCAGGTCACCGGTGGGAAAGGCCGGGGTTCCCCTGACACAAGGTGGAGGTGACGGCGATGGGAGACAGCATGTCTGTGACCATGGCCGTGGGAGAGACCTGCAGGGCAACGCCGGCCGGCCCTAGGTAGGCCCCCGCTTGAGGAGGCCTCGGGGACTTTGGTGGGCAAGGAAACCCCTCTTCAGATGGGTCTGGCAGCCTGGCCCAACCCAGACCCTTGGCCTGGGTCAGGTGAGCTATGGCATGGAGAGGGGGCTCTCCCAGCAGCCCCAGATCTGGCCCAGGGGTCCCTTCCCCCACAGCCCCTTCTGCAAGGGGCCCTGCCCCTCCCCCTGCCTTAGAACTCAGCCCTCTGCCCCCCAGCAAGTGTGAGGAAGGAACTATTCCTATCCTACAGTGGCCCCTAGCGGTGGAAGTTTTGCCTCTGACTTTGGGCAACGGAGCCGCTCTCTTGTTCCTGGAGCTTCTTCTGTCTCTTGGCTTTTCACCAGACAGACGGGAGGGAACAACTGTCCAGGACAGCATAGCAGAGCTTCTCTCCTGGCCCAGTCCCCACCCAGCAGGCTCCACCCACGTCGGCCACCCCTTCCGTCGCGTCCCCGTGGCCTCCTGGTGGCATTCGGTGTATACATTTTGGAAGCCCGCTTCCCCCAGCGCTGGAGGTTTTCCTGGCAGTGGACGCGCTGCCCGAAGTGCATCGGGTGGGTTTCGGCAGGATGCCTATTGGCCTCATCTGTCCCGGCACTGCCACCGGGGACCACTCCCGAGTGCAGAAAACGCCTCCCCGCCCCCTCCCCCAATCCATCACCACCGTCTTCCCTCTCCCGGGCTTGGGCACCTCGCGCCAGTGGCCACCGTCTCCAGAGCAACCAGGAGGGGCGGGGTCGGGGCGAGTCTGCTGGGGGCGGGGTGAGTGGCGCCTGCGCGCCAGGGCGGCGGTGGGCGTGGCCGGCCCAGCGGGCCGGGGCGCCTGCGCTTTGGTCCCGGCTTTGCGGGCGTCAGAGAGCGGTGTCCGGCGGCGCGGGAGGCCTGGCGCTTGCCCCTGCCCCTCCCCCACCCCTACCCCGGGCGCCGTCCGGGCGCCCCGAAAGGAGGGGCTGAGGAGGGAGGCAGCGGATGGGGCGAGAGGGGGCTTAGATCCCACAGGGCTGCTGGATGCGGCTCTCCCGCTGGCAGGTGTCGGCACTTTTGCTTCCCTCCGCGGTGAGGACCATGTTCTCCTCCCTCTCAGCTGACCTGGGCCGGTCCAAGGAACCTGAGCGCAGGTGGTGCACCTGCGCTGGGGCTCAGGTCCCAGCTGGCACGGGGCCTGTCCAGAGACACGCAGAAGCCTGTCTCCTGAGCATGCACGCACCCAGTGCCAGGCTCAGCCGCAGCCAAAGTGACAGAAGAAGAGGCATGTGTAGGGAGGCCCCCCTGCAACCGAATCCCCCCTCCCCCGCGTGCGAGAGCACGGATTCCCCAGTAGAGCCCACTGGCAGGGCACTGAGGCCCGGAGCCACCTGCCATCAGCAGCGTAGTCCTGGGTGTCCCCGCAGCCCTCAGGAGCACCAGGGCCTGGGGCTTGATCGACCAGGCAGCTGCGCCTCGGCGAGAAGGGCTATCTGCTTCGGTTTGGAAATCTGGACAGTATCCCTGCGGCATTGGCCGCTATGGTAGCTTGGAACGGCAATCAGTAGGAACATCACCTGGTTGCGTGGCGTGCTCTGGCAGAGGGAAGTGTGCTTAAGATGATGGGTTCTCACTTTTTTTCCCCCCAAAACGGATGGTTACGACTCGAGTCAAGGCCCAAACAACCCATACGTCCGCTTTGGACGGTCACGATGGCCGCTTAGAATATACCCGGTCCATGGAACACCTGGACCTGGAAGCCCACTTGACCGCAGTGCCTGCCTCAAGTGAGCAGAAATGATTTCCACGCAAGTGTCTCACCACCCAATAGGTAAGCAGTTTCGTTTTGCGTCCCCCGGCCCCAGAGCCGAGAGAAATGCTCGTTCGTTCGTACGGTCCCAAAAAGGTGGGCGAGAGGAGAAAGGGCAGGCTGATTGCTCAGAGTCGTCGGGGTGCTCTGGGGCCCCTCTCGTCCCACCAAAGAAACGCAGAGAAAGAGAGGTCCTTGACAAGGGAGAGGGAAGACTCTGGGCCTGTGCTCTCCGGGAGACAGGCCTCTGCAGGCCTGGCCGGGAGCCCAGGCCGAAGCCCGCAGGTCACCGGTGGGAAAGGCCGGGGTTCCCCTGACACAAGGTGGAGGTGACGGCGATGGGAGACAGCATGTCTGTGACCATGGCCGTGGGAGAGAGCTGCAGGGCAACGCCGGCCGGCCCTAGGTAGGCCCCCGCTTGAGGAGACCTCGGGGACTTTGGTGGGCAAGGAAACCCCTCTTCAGACGGGTCTGGCAGCCTGGCCCAACCCAGACCCTTGGCCTGGGTCAGGTGAGCTATGGCATGGAGAGGGGGCTCTCCCAGCAGCCCCAGATCTGGCCCAGGGGTCCCTTCCCCCACAGCCCCTTCTGCAAGGGGCCCTGCCCCTCCCCCTGCCTTAGAACTCAGCCCTCTGCCCCCCAGCAAGTGTGAGGAAGGAACTATTCCTTTCCTACAGTGGCCCCTAGCGGTGGAAGTTTTGCCTCTGACTTTGGGCAACGGAGCCGCTCTCTTGTTCCTGGAGCTTCTTCTGTCTCTTGGCTTTTCACCAGACAGACGGGAGGGAACAACTGTCCAGGACAGCATAGCAGAGCTTCTCTCCTGGCCCAGTCCCCACCCAGCAGGCTCCACCCACGTCGGCCACCCCTTCCGTCGCGTCCCCGTGGCCTCCTGGTGGCATTCGGTGTATACATTTTGGAAGCCCGCTTCCCCCAGCGCTGGAGGTTTTCCTGGCAGTGGACGCGCTGCCCGAAGTGCATCGGGTGGGTTTCGGCAGGATGCCTATTGGCCTCATCTGTCCCGGCACTGCCACCGGGGACCACTCCCGAGTGCAGAAAACGCCTCCCCGCCCCCTCCCCCAATCCATCACCACCGTCTTCCCTCTCCCGGGCTTGGGCACCTCGCGCCAGTGGCCACCGTCTCCAGAGCAACCAGGAGGGGCGGGGTCGGGGCGAGTCTGCTGGGGGCGGGGTGAGTGGCGCCTGCGCGCCAGGGCGGCGGTGGGCGTGGCCGGCCCAGCGGGCTGGGGCGCCTGCGCTTTGGTCCCGGCTTTGCGGGCGTCAGAGAGTGGTGTCCGGCGGCGCGGGAGGCCTGGCGCTTGCCCCTGCCCCTCCCCCACCCCTACCCCGGGCGCCGTCCGGGCGCCCCGAAAGGAGGGGCTGAGGAGGGAGGCAGCGGATGGGGCGAGAGGGGGCTTAGATCCCACAGGGCTGCTGGATGCGGCTCTCCCGCTGGCAGGTGTCGGCACTTTTGCTTCCCTCCGCGGTGAGGACCATGTTCTCCTCCCTCTCAGCTGACCTGGGCCGGTCCAAGGAACCTGAGCGCAGGTGGTGCACCTGCGCTGGGGCTCAGGTCCCAGCTGGCACGGGGCCTGTCCAGAGACACGCAGAAGCCTGTCTCCTGAGCATGCACGCACCCAGTGCCAGGCTCAGCCGCAGCCAAAGTGACAGAAGAAGAGGCATGTGTAGGGAGGCCCCCCTGCAACCGAATCCCCCCTCCCCCACGTGCGAGAGCACGGATTCCCCAGTAGAGCCCACTGGCAGGGCACTGAGGCCCGGAGCCACCTGCCATCAGCAGCGTAGTCCTGGGTGTCCCCGCAGCCCTCAGGAGCACCAGGGCCTGGGGCTTGATCGACCAGGCAGCTGCGCCTCGGCGAGAAGGGCTATCTGCTTCGGTTTGGAAATCTGGACAGTATCCCTGCGGCATTGGCCGCTATGGTAGCTTGGAACGGCAATCAGTAGGAACATCACCTGGTTGCGTGGCGTGCTCTGGCAGAGGGAAGTGTGCTTAAGATGATGGGTTCTCACTTTTTTTCCCCCCAAAACGGATGGTTACGACTCGAGTCAAGGCCCAAACAACCCATACGTCCGCTTTGGACGGTCACGATGGCCGCTTAGAATATACCCGGTCCATGGAACACCTGGACCTGTAAGCCCACTTGACCGCAGTGCCTGCCTCAAGTGAGCAGAAATGATTTCCACGCAAGTGTCTCACCACCCAATAGGTAAGCAGTTTCGTTTTGCGTCCCCCGGCCCCAGAGCCGAGAGAAATGCTCGTTCGTTCGTACGGTCCCAAAAAGGTGGGCGAGAGGAGAAAGGGCAGGCTGATTGCTCAGAGTCGTCGGGGTGCTCTGGGGCCCCTCTCGTCCCACCAAAGAAACGCAGAGAAAGAGAGGTCCTTGACAAGGGAGAGGGAAGACTCTGGGCCTGTGCTCTCCGGGAGACAGGCCTCTGCAGGCCTGGCCGGGAGCCCAGGCCGAAGCCCGCAGGTCACCGGTGGGAAAGGCCGGGGTTCCCCTGACACAAGGTGGAGGTGACGGCGATGGGAGACAGCATGTCTGTGACCATGGCCGTGGGAGAGAGCTGCAGGGCAACGCCGGCCGGCCCTAGGTAGGCCCCCGCTTGAGGAGGCCTCGGGGACTTTGGTGGGCAAGGAAACCCCTCTTCAGACGGGTCTGGCAGCCTGGCCCAACCCAGACCCTTGGCCTGGGTCAGGTGAGCTATGGCATGGAGAGGGGGCTCTCCCAGCAGCCCCAGATCTGGCCCAGGGGTCCCTTCCCCCACAGCCCCTTCTGCAAGGGGCCCTGCCCCTCCCCCTGCCTTAGAACTCAGCCCTCTGCCCCCCAGCAAGTGTGAGGAAGGAACTATTCCTATCCTACAGTGGCCCCTAGCAGTGGAAGTTTTGCCTCTGACTTTGGGCAACGGAGCCGCTCTCTTGTTCCTGGAGCTTCTTCTGTCTCTTGGCTTTTCACCAGACAGACGGGAGGGAACAACTGTCCAGGACAGCATAGCAGAGCTTCTCTCCTGGCCCAGTCCCCACCCAGCAGGCTCCACCCACGTCGGCCACCCCTTCCGTCGCGTCCCCGTGGCCTCCTGGTGGCATTCGGTGTATACATTTTGGAAGCCCGCTTCCCCCAGCGCTGGAGGTTTTCCTGGCAGTGGACGCGCTGCCCGAAGTGCATCGGGTGGGTTTCGGCAGGATGCCTATTGGCCTCATCTGTCCCGGCACTGCCACCGGGGACCACTCCCGAGTGCAGAAAACGCCTCCCCGCCCCCTCCCCCAATCCATCACCACCGTCTTCCCTCTCCCGGGCTTGGGCACCTCGCGCCAGTGGCCACCGTCTCCAGAGCAACCAGGAGGGGCGGGGTTGGGGCGAGTCTGCTGGGGGCGGGGTGAGTGGCGCCTGCGCCCCAGGGCGGCGGTGGGCGTGGCCGGCCCAGCGGGCCAGGGCGCCTGCGCTTTGGTCCCGGCTTTGCGGGCGTCAGAGAGCGGTGTCCGGCGGCGCGGGAGGCCTGGCGCTTGCCCCTGCCCCTCCCCCACCCCTACCCCGGGCGCCGTCCGGGCGCCCCGAAAGGAGGGGCTGAGGAGGGAGGCAGCGGATGGGGCGAGAGGGGGCTTAGATCCCACAGGGCTGCTGGATGCGGCTCTCCCGCTGGCAGGTGTCGGCACTTTTGCTTCCCTCCGCGGTGAGGACCATGTTCTCCTCCCTCTCAGCTGACCTGGGCCGGTCCAAGGAACCTGAGCGCAGGTGGTGCACCTGCGCTGGGGCTCAGGTCCCAGCTGGCACGGGGCCTGTCCAGAGACACGCAGAAGCCTGTCTCCTGAGCATGCACGCACCCAGTGCCAGGCTCAGCCGCAGCCAAAGTGACAGAAGAAGAGGCATGTGTAGGGAGGCCCCCCTGCAACCGAATCCCCCCTCCCCCGCGTGCGAGAGCACGGATTCCCCAGTAGAGCCCACTGGCAGGGCACTGAGGCCCGGAGCCACCTGCCATCAGCAGCGTAGTCCTGGGTGTCCCCGCAGCCCTCAGGAGCACCAGGGCCTGGGGCTTGATCGACCAGGCAGCTGCGCCTCGGCGAGAAGGGCTATCTGCTTCGGTTTGGAAATCTGGACAGTATCCCTGCGGCATTGGCCGCTATGGTAGCTTGGAACGGCAATCAGTAGGAACATCACCTGGTTGCGTGGCGTGCTCTGGCAGAGGGAAGTGTGCTTAAGATGATGGGTTCTCACTTTTTTTCCCCCCAAAACGGATGGTTACGACTCGAGTCAAGGCCCAAACAACCCATACGTCCGCTTTGGACGGTCACGATGGCCGCTTAGAATATACCCGGTCCATGGAACACCTGGACCTGTAAGCCCACTTGACCGCAGTGCCTGCCTCAAGTGAGCAGAAATGATTTCCACGCAAGTGTCTCACCACCCAATAGGTAAGCAGTTTCGTTTTGCGTCCCCCGGCCCCAGAGCCGAGAGAAATGCTCGTTCGTTCGTACGGTCCCAAAAAGGTGGGCGAGAGGAGAAAGGGCAGGCTGATTGCTCAGAGTCGTCGGGGTGCTCTGGGGCCCCTCTCGTCCCACCAAAGAAACGCAGAGAAAGAGAGGTCCTTGACAAGGGAGAGGGAAGACTCTGGGCCTGTGCTCTCCGGGAGACAGGCCTCTGCAGGCCTGGCCGGGAGCCCAGGCCGAAGCCCGCAGGTCACCGGTGGGAAAGGCCGGGGTTCCCCTGACACAAGGTGGAGGTGACGGCGATGGGAGACAGCATGTCTGTGACCATGGCCGTGGGAGAGAGCTGCAGGGCAACGCCGGCCGGCCCTAGGTAGGCCCCCGCTTGAGGAGGCCTCGGGGACTTTGGTGGGCAAGGAAACCCCTCTTCAGACGGGTCTGGCAGCCTGGCCCAACCCAGACCCTTGGCCTGGGTCAGGTGAGCTATGGCATGGAGAGGGGGCTCTCCCAGCAGCCCCAGATCTGGCCCAGGGGTCCCTTCCCCCACAGCCCCTTCTGCAAGGGGCCCTGCCCCTCCCCCTGCCTTAGAACTCAGCCCTCTGCCCCCCAGCAAGTGTGAGGAAGGAACTATTCCTTTCCTACAGTGGCCCCTAGCGGTGGAAGTTTTGCCTCTGACTTTGGGCAACGGAGCCGCTCTCTTGTTCCTGGAGCTTCTTCTGTCTCTTGGCTTTTCACCAGACAGACGGGAGGGAACAACTGTCCAGGACAGCATAGCAGAGCTTCTCTCCTGGCCCAGTCCCCACCCAGCAGGCTCCACCCACGTCGGCCACCCCTTCCGTCGCGTCCCCGTGGCCTCCTGGTGGCATTCGGTGTATACATTTTGGAAGCCCCCTTCCCCCAGCGCTGGAGGTTTTCCTGGCAGTGGACGCGCTGCCCGAAGTGCATTGGGTGGGTTTCGGCAGGATGCCTATTGGCCTCATCTGTCCCGGCACTGCCACCGGGGACCACTCCCGAGTGCAGAAAACGCCTCCCCGCCCCCTCCCCCAATCCATCACCACCGTCTTCCCTCTCCCGGGCTTGGGCACCTCGCGCCAGTGGCCACCGTCTCCAGAGCAACCAGGAGGGGCGGGGTCGGGGCGAGTCTGCTGGGGGCGGGGTGAGTGGCGCCTGCGCGCCAGGGCGGCGGTGGGCGTGGCCGGCCCAGCGGGCCGGGGCGCCTGCGCTTTGGTCCCGGCTTTGCGGGCGTCAGAGAGCGGTGTACGGCGGCGCGGGAGGCCTGGCGCTTGCCCCTGCCCCTCCCCCACCCCTACCCCGGGCGCCGTCCGGGCGCCCCGAAAGGAGGGGCTGAGGAGGGAGGCAGCGGATGGGGCGAGAGGGGGCTTAGATCCCACAGGGCTGCTGGATGCGGCTCTCCCGCTGGCAGGTGTCGGCACTTTTGCTTCCCTCCGCGGTGAGGACCATGTTCTCCTCCCTCTCAGCTGACCTGGGCCGGTCCAAGGAACCTGAGCGCAGGTGGTGCACCTGCGCTGGGGCTCAGGTCCCAGCTGGCACGGGGCCTGTCCAGAGACACGCAGAAGCCTGTCTCCTGAGCATGCACGCACCCAGTGCCAGGCTCAGCCGCAGCCAAAGTGACAGAAGAAGAGGCATGTGTAGGGAGGCCCCCCTGCAACCGAATCCCCCCTCCCCCGCGTGCGAGAGCACGGATTCCCCAGTAGAGCCCACTGGCAGGGCACTGAGGCCCGGAGCCACCTGCCATCAGCAGCGTAGTCCTGGGTGTCCCCGCAGCCCTCAGGAGCACCAGGGCCTGGGGCTTGATCGACCAGGCAGCTGCGCCTCGGCGAGAAGGGCTATCTGCTTCGGTTTGGAAATCTGGACAGTATCCCTGCGGCATTGGCCGCTATGGTAGCTTGGAACGGCAATCAGTAGGAACATCACCTGGTTGCGTGGCGTGCTCTGGCAGAGGGAAGTGTGCTTAAGATGATGGGTTCTCACTTTTTTTCCCCCCAAAACGGATGGTTACGACTCGAGTCAAGGCCCAAACAACCCATACGTCCGCTTTGGACGGTCACGATGGCCGCTTAGAATATACCCGGTCCATGGAACACCTGGACCTGTAAGCCCACTTGACCGCAGTGCCTGCCTCAAGTGAGCAGAAATGATTTCCACGCAAGTGTCTCACCACCCAATAGGTAAGCAGTTTCGTTTTGCGTCCCCTGGCCCCAGAGCCGAGAGAAATGCTCGTTCGTTCGTACGGTCCCAAAAAGGTGGGCGAGAGGAGAAAGGGCAGGCTGATTGCTCAGAGTCGTCGGGGTGCTCTGGGGCCCCTCTCGTCCCACCAAAGAAACGCAGAGAAAGAGAGGTCCTTGACAAGGGAGAGGGAAGACTCTGGGCCTGTGCTCTCCGGGAGACAGGCCTCTGCAGGCCTGGCCGGGAGCCCAGGCCGAAGCCCGCAGGTCACCGGTGGGAAAGGCCGGGGTTCCCCTGACACAAGGTGGAGGTGACGGCGATGGGAGACAGCATGTCTGTGACCATGGCCGTGGGAGAGAGCTGCAGGGCAACGCCGGCCGGCCCTAGGTAGGCCCCCGCTTGAGGAGGCCTCGGGGACTTTGGTGGGCAAGGAAACCCCTCTTCAGACGGGTCTGGCAGCCTGGCCCAACCCAGACCCTTGGCCTGGGTCAGGTGAGCTATGGCATGGAGAGGGGGCTCTCCCAGCAGCCCCAGATCTGGCCCAGGGGTCCCTTCCCCCACAGCCCCTTCTGCAAGGGGCCCTGCCCCTCCCCCTGCCTTAGAACTCAGCCCTCTGCCCCCCAGCAAGTGTGAGGAAGGAACTATTCCTTTCCTACAGTGGCCCCTAGCGGTGGAAGTTTTGCCTCTGACTTTGGGCAACGGAGCCGCTCTCTTGTTCCTGGAGCTTCTTCTGTCTCTTGGCTTTTCACCAGACAGACGGGAGGGAACAACTGTCCAGGACAGCATAGCAGAGCTTCTCTCCTGGCCCAGTCCCCACCCAGCAGGCTCCACCCACGTCGGCCACCCCTTCCGTCGCGTCCCCGTGGCCTCCTGCTGGCATTCGGTGTATACATTTTGGAAGCCCGCTTCCCCCAGCGCTGGAGGTTTTCCTGGCAGTGGACGCGCTGCCCGAAGTGCATCGGGTGGGTTTCGGCAGGATGCCTATTGGCCTCATCTGTCCGGCACTGCCACCGGGGACCACTCCCGAGTGCAGAAAACGCCTCCCCGCCCCCTCCCCCAATCCATCACCACCGTCTTCCCTCTCCCGGGCTTGGGCACCTCGCGCCAGTGGCCACCGTCTCCAGAGCAACCAGGAGGGGCGGGGTCGGGGCGAGTCTGCTGGGGGCGGGGTGAGTGGCGCCTGCGCGCCAGGGCGGCGGTGGGCGTGGCCGGCCCAGCGGGCCGGGGCGCCTGCGCTTTGGTCCCGGCTTTGCGGGCGTCAGAGAGCGGTGTACGGCGGCGCGGGAGGCCTGGCGCTTGCCCCTGCCCCTCCCCCACCCCTACCCCGGGCGCCGTCCGGGCGCCCCGAAAGGAGGGGCTGAGGAGGGAGGCAGCGGATGGGGCGAGAGGGGGCTTAGATCCCACAGGGCTGCTGGATGCGGCTCTCCCGCTGGCAGGTGTCGGCACTTTTGCTTCCCTCCGCGGTGAGGACCATGTTCTCCTCCCTCTCAGCTGACCTGGGCCGGTCCAAGGAACCTGAGCGCAGGTGGTGCACCTGCGCTGGGGCTCAGGTCCCAGCTGGCACGGGGCCTGTCCAGAGACACGCAGAAGCCTGTCTCCTGAGCATGCACGCACCCAGTGCCAGGCTCAGCCGCAGCCAAAGTGACAGAAGAAGAGGCATGTGTAGGGAGGCCCCCCTGCAACCGAATCCCCCCTCCCCCGCGTGCGAGAGCACGGATTCCCCAGTAGAGCCCACTGGCAGGGCACTGAGGCCCGGAGCCACCTGCCATCAGCAGCGTAGTCCTGGGTGTCCCCGCAGCCCTCAGGAGCACCAGGGCCTGGGGCTTGATCGACCAGGCAGCTGCGCCTCGGCGAGAAGGGCTATCTGCTTCGGTTTGGAAATCTGGACAGTATCCCTGCGGCATTGGCCGCTATGGTAGCTTGGAACGGCAATCAGTAGGAACATCACCTGGTTGCGTGGCGTGCTCTGGCAGAGGGAAGTGTGCTTAAGATGATGGGTTCTCACTTTTTTTCCCCCCAAAACGGATGGTTACGACTCGAGTCAAGGCCCAAACAACCCATACGTCCGCTTTGGACGGTCACGATGGCCGCTTAGAATATACCCGGTCCATGGAACACCTGGACCTGGAAGCCCACTTGACCGCAGTGCCTGCCTCAAGTGAGCAGAAATGATTTCCACGCAAGTGTCTCACCACCCAATAGGTAAGCAGTTTCGTTTTGCGTCCCGCGGCCCCAGAGCCGAGAGAAATGCTCGTTCGTTCGTACGGTCCCAAAAAGGTGGGCGAGAGGAGAAAGGGCAGGCTGATTGCTCAGAGTCGTCGGGGTGCTCTGGGGCCCCTCTCGTCCCACCAAAGAAACGCAGAGAAAGAGAGGTCCTTGACAAGGGAGAGGGAAGACTCTGGGCCTGTGCTCTCTGGGAGACAGGCCTCTGCAGGCCTGGCCGGGAGCCCAGGCCGAAGCCCGCAGGTCACCGGTGGGAAAGGCCGGGGTTCCCCTGACACAAGGTGGAGGTGACGGCGATGGGAGACAGCATGTCTGTGACCATGGCCGTGGGAGAGAGCTGCAGGGCAACGCCGGCCGGCCCTAGGTAGGCCCCCGCTTGAGGAGGCCTCGGGGACTTTGGTGGGCAAGGAAACCCCTCTTCAGACGGGTCTGGCAGCCTGGCCCAACCCAGACCCTTGGCCTGGGTCAGGTGAGCTATGGCATGGAGAGGGGGCTCTCCCAGCAGCCCCAGATCTGGCCCAGGGGGGTTCCCTTCCCCCACAGCCCCTTCTGCAAGGGGCCCTGCCCCTCCCCCTGCCTTAGAACTCAGCCCTCTGCCCCCCAGCAAGTGTGAGGAAGGAACTATTCCTTTCCTACAGTGGCCCCTAGCGGTGGAAGTTTTGCCTCTGACTTTGGGCAACGGAGCCGCTCTCTTGTTCCTGGAGCTTCTTCTGTCTCTTGGCTTTTCACCAGACAGACGGGAGGGAACAACTGTCCAGGACAGCATAGCAGAGCTTCTCTCCTGGCCCAGTCCCCACCCAGCAGGCTCCACCCACGTCGGCCACCCCTTCCGTCGCGTCCCCGTGGCCTCCTGGTGGCATTCGGTGTATACATTTTGGAAGCCCGCTTCCCCCAGCGCTGGAGGTTTTCCTGGCAGTGGACGCGCTGCCCGAAGTGCATCGGGTGGGTTTCGGCAGGATGCCTATTGGCCTCATCTGTCCCGGCACTGCCACCGGGGACCACTCCCGAGTGCAGAAAACGCCTCCCCGCCCCCTCCCCCAATCCATCACCACCGTCTTCCCTCTCCCGGGCTTGGGCACCTCGCGCCAGTGGCCACCGTCTCCAGAGCAACCAGGAGGGGCGGGGTCGGGGCGAGTCTGCTGGGGGCGGGGTGAGTGGCGCCTGCGCGCCAGGGCGGCGGTGGGCGTGGCCGGCCCAGCGGGCCGGGGCGCCTGCGCTTTGGTCCCGGCTTTGCGGGCGTCAGAGAGCGGTGTCCGGCGGCGCGGGAGGCCTGGCGCTTGCCCCTGCCCCTCCCCCACCCCTACCCCGGGCGCCGTCCGGGCGCCCCGAAAGGAGGGGCTGAGGAGGGAGGCAGCGGATGGGGCGAGAGGGGGCTTAGATTCCCACAGGGCTGCTGGATGCGGCTCTCCCGCTGGCAGGTGTCGGCACTTTTGCTTCCCTCCGCGGTGAGGACCATGTTCTCCTCCCTCTCAGCTGACCTGGGCCGGTCCAAGGAACCTGAGCGCAGGTGGTGCACCTGCGCTGGGGCTCAGGTCCCAGCTGGCACGGGGCCTGTCCAGAGACACGCAGAAGCCTGTCTCCTGAGCATGCACGCACCCAGTGCCAGGCTCAGCCGCAGCCAAAGTGACAGAAGAAGAGGCATGTGTAGGGAGGCCCCCCTGCAACCGAATCCCCCCTCCCCCGCGTGCGAGAGCACGGATTCCCCAGTAGAGCCCACTGGCAGGGCACTGAGGCCCGGAGCCACCTGCCATCAGCAGCGTAGTCCTGGGTGTCCCCGCAGCCCTCAGGAGCACCAGGGCCTGGGGCTTGATCGACCAGGCAGCTGCGCCTCGGCGAGAAGGGCTATCTGCTTCGGTTTGGAAATCTGGACAGTATCCCTGCGGCATTGGCCGCTATGGTAGCTTGGAACGGCAATCAGTAGGAACATCACCTGGTTGCGTGGCGTGCTCTGGCAGAGGGAAGTGTGCTTAAGATGATGGGTTCTCACTTTTTTTCCCCCCAAAACGGATGGTTACGACTCGAGTCAAGGCCCAAACAACCCATACGTCCGCTTTGGACGGTCACGATGGCCGCTTAGAATATACCCGGTCCATGGAACACCTGGACCTGTAAGCCCACTTGACCGCAGTGCCTGCCTCAAGTGAGCAGAAATGATTTCCACGCAAGTGTCTCACCACCCAATAGGTAAGCAGTTTCGTTTTGCGTCCCCGGCCCCAGAGCCGAGAGAAATGCTCGTTCGTTCGTACGGTCCCAAAAAGGTGGGCGAGAGGAGAAAGGGCAGGCTGATTGCTCAGAGTCGTCGGGGTGCTCTGGGGCCCCTCTCGTCCCACCAAAGAAACGCAGAGAAAGAGAGGTCCTTGACAAGGGAGAGGGAAGACTCTGGGCCTGTGCTCTCTGGGAGACAGGCCTCTGCAGGCCTGGCCGGGAGCCCAGGCCGAAGCCCGCAGGTCACCGGTGGGAAAGGCCGGGGTTCCCCTGACACAAGGTGGAGGTGACGGCGATGGGAGACAGCATGTCTGTGACCATGGCCGTGGGAGAGACCTGCAGGGCAATGCCGGCCGGCCCTAGGTAGGCCCCCGCTTGAGGAGGCCTCGGGGACTTTGGTGGGCAAGGAAACCCCTCTTCAGACGGGTCTGGCAGCCTGGCCCAACCCAGACCCTTGGCCTGGGTCAGGTGAGCTATGGCATGGAGAGGGGGCTCTCCCAGCAGCCCCAGATCTGGCCCAGGGGTCCCTTCCCCCACAGCCCCTTCTGCAAGGGGCCCTGCCCCTCCCCCTGCCTTAGAACTCAGCCCTCTGCCCCCCAGCAAGTGTGAGGAAGGAACTATTCCTTTCCTACAGTGGCCCCTAGCGGTGGAAGTTTTGCCTCTGACTTTGGGCAACGGAGCCGCTCTCTTGTTCCTGGAGCTTCTTCTGTCTCTTGGCTTTTCACCAGACAGACGGGAGGGAACAACTGTCCAGGACAGCATAGCAGAGCTTCTCTCCTGGCCCAGTCCCCACCCAGCAGGCTCCACCCACGTCGGCCACCCCTTCCGTCGCGTCCCCGTGGCCTCCTGGTGGCATTGGGTGTATACATTTTGGAAGCCCGCTTCCCCCAGCGCTGGAGGTTTTCCTGGCAGTGGACGCGCTGCCCGAAGTGCATCGGGTGGGTTTCGGCAGGATGCCTATTGGCCTCATCTGTCCCGGCACTGCCACCGGGGACCACTCCCGAGTGCAGAAAACGCCTCCCCGCCCCCTCCCCCAATCCATCACCACCGTCTTCCCTCTCCCGGGCTTGGGCACCTCGCGCCAGTGGCCACCGTCTCCAGAGCAACCAGGAGGGGCGGGGTCGGGGCGAGTCTGCTGGGGGCGGGGTGAGTGGCGCCTGCGCGCCAGGGCGGCGGTGGGCGTGGCCGGCCCAGCGGGCCGGGGCGCCTGCGCTTTGGTCCCGGCTTTGCGGGCGTCAGAGAGCGGTGTCCGGCGGCGCGGGAGGCCTGGCGCTTGCCCCTGCCCCTCCCCCACCCCTACCCCGGGCGCCGTCCGGGCGCCCCGAAAGGAGGGGCTGAGGAGGGAGGCAGCGGATGGGGCGAGAGGGGGCTTAGATCCCACAGGGCTGCTGGATGCGGCTCTCCCGCTGGCAGGTGTCGGCACTTTTGCTTCCCTCCGCGGTGAGGACCATGTTCTCCTCCCTCTCAGCTGACCTGGGCCGGTCCAAGGAACCTGAGCACAGGTGGTGCACCTGCGCTGGGGCTCAGGTCCCAGCTGGCACGGGGCCTGTCCAGAGACACGCAGAAGCCTGTCTCCTGAGCATGCACGCACCCAGTGCCAGGCTCAGCCGCAGCCAAAGTGACAGAAGAAGAGGCATGTGTAGGGAGGCCCCCCTGCAACCGAATCCCCCCCTCCCCCGCGTGCGAGAGCACGGATTCCCCAGTAGAGCCCACTGGCAGGGCACTGAGGCCCGGAGCCACCTGCCATCAGCAGCGTAGTCCTGGGTGTCCCCGCAGCCCTCAGGAGCACCAGGGCCTGGGGCTTGATCGACCAGGCAGCTGCGCCTCGGCGAGAAGGGCTATCTGCTTCGGTTTGGAAATCTGGACAGTATCCCTGCGGCATTGGCCGCTATGGTAGCTTGGAACGGCAATCAGTAGGAACATCACCTGGTTGCGTGGCGTGCTCTGGCAGAGGGAAGTGTGCTTAAGATGATGGGTTCTCACTTTTTTTCCCCCCAAAACGGATGGTTACGACTCGAGTCAAGGCCCAAACAACCCATACGTCCGCTTTGGACGGTCACGATGGCCGCTTAGAATATACCCGGTCCATGGAACACCTGGACCTGTAAGCCCACTTGACCGCAGTGCCTGCCTCAAGTGAGCAGAAATGATTTCCACGCAAGTGTCTCACCACCCAATAGGTAAGCAGTTTCGTTTTGCGTCCCCCGGCCCCAGAGCCGAGAGAAATGCTCGTTCGTTCGTACGGTCCCAAAAAGGTGGGCGAGAGGAGAAAGGGCAGGCTGATTGCTCAGAGTCGTCGGGGTGCTCTGGGGCCCCTCTCGTCCCACCAAAGAAACGCAGAGAAAGAGAGGTCCTTGACAAGGGAGAGGGAAGACTCTGGGCCTGTGCTCTCCGGGAGACAGGCCTCTGCAGGCCTGGCCGGGAGCCCAGGCCGAAGCCCGCAGGTCACCGGTGGGAAAGGCCGGGGTTCCCCTGACACAAGGTGGAGGTGACGGCGATGGGAGACAGCATGTCTGTGACCATGGCCGTGGGAGAGACCTGCAGGGCAACGCCGGCCGGCCCTAGGTAGGCCCCCGCTTGAGGAGGCCTCGGGGACTTTGGTGGGCAAGGAAACCCCTCTTCAGACGGGTCTGGCAGCCTGGCCCAACCCAGACCCTTGGCCTGGGTCAGGTGAGCTATGGCATGGAGAGGGGGCTCTCCCAGCAGCCCCAGATCTGGCCCAGGGGTCCCTTCCCCCACAGCCCCTTCTGCAAGGGGCCCTGCCCCTCCCCCTGCCTTAGAACTCAGCCCTCTGCCCCCCAGCAAGTGTGAGGAAGGAACTATTCCTTTCCTACAGTGGCCCCTAGCGGTGGAAGTTTTGCCTCTGACTTTGGGCAACGGAGCCGCTCTCTTGTTCCTGGAGCTTCTTCTGTCTCTTGGCTTTTCACCAGACAGACGGGAGGGAACAACTGTCCAGGACAGCATAGCAGAGCTTCTCTCCTGGCCCAGTCCCCACCCAGCAGGCTCCACCCACGTCGGCCACCCCTTCCGTCGCGTCCCCGTGGCCTCCTGGTGGCATTCGGTGTATACATTTTGGAAGCCCGCTTCCCCCAGCGCTGGAGGTTTTCCTGGCAGTGGACGCGCTGCCCGAAGTGCATCGGGTGGGTTTCGGCAGGATGCCTATTGGCCTCATCTGTCCCGGCACTGCCACCGGGGACCACTCCCGAGTGCAGAAAACGCCTCCCCGCCCCCTCCCCCAATCCATCACCACCGTCTTCCCTCTCCCGGGCTTGGGCACCTCGCGCCAGTGGCCACCGTCTCCAGAGCAACCAGGAGGGGCGGGGTCGGGGCGAGTCTGCTGGGGGGCGGGGTGAGTGGCGCCTGCGCGCCAGGGCGGCGGTGGGCGTGGCCGGCCCAGCGGGCCGGGGCGCCTGCGCTTTGGTCCCGGCTTTGCGGGCGTCAGAGAGCGGTGTCCGGCGGCGCGGGAGGCCTGGCGCTTGCCCCTGCCCCTCCCCCACCCCTACCCCGGGCGCCGTCCGGGCGCCCCGAAAGGAGGGGCTGAGGAGGGAGGCAGCGGATGGGGCGAGAGGGGGGCTTAGATCCCACAGGGCTGCTGGATGCGGCTCTCCCGCTGGCAGGTGTCGGCACTTTTGCTTCCCTCCGCGGTGAGGACCATGTTCTCCTCCCTCTCAGCTGACCTGGGCCGGTCCAAGGAACCTGAGCGCAGGTGGTGCACCTGCGCTGGGGCTCAGGTCCCAGCTGGCACGGGGCCTGTCCAGAGACACGCAGAAGCCTGTCTCCTGAGCATGCACGCACCCAGTGCCAGGCTCAGCCGCAGCCAAAGTGACAGAAGAAGAGGCATGTGTAGGGAGGCCCCCCTGCAACCGAATCCCCCCTCCCCCGCGTGCGAGAGCACGGATTCCCCAGTAGAGCCCACTGGCAGGGCACTGAGGCCCGGAGCCACCTGCCATCAGCAGCGTAGTCCTGGGTGTCCCCGCAGCCCTCAGGAGCACCAGGGCCTGGGGCTTGATCGACCAGGCAGCTGCGCCTCGGCGAGAAGGGCTATCTGCTTCGGTTTGGAAATCTGGACAGTATCCCTGCGGCATTGGCCGCTATGGTAGCTTGGAACGGCAATCAGTAGGAACATCACCTGGTTGCGTGGCGTGCTCTGGCAGAGGGAAGTGTGCTTAAGATGATGGGTTCTCACTTTTTTTCCCCCCAAAACGGATGGTTACGACTCGAAAGGCCCAAACAACCCATACGTCCGCTTTGGACGGTCACGATGGCCGCTTAGAATATACCCGGTCCATGGAACACCTGGACCTGGAAGCCCACTTGACCGCAGTGCCTGCCTCAAGTGAGCAGAAATGATTTCCACGCAAGTGTCTCACCACCCAATAGGTAAGCAGTTTCGTTTTGCGTCCCCCGGCCCCAGAGCCGAGAGAAATGCTCGTTCGTTCGTACGGTCCCAAAAAGGTGGGCGAGAGGAGAAAGGGCAGGCTGATTGCTCAGAGTCGTCGGGGTGCTCTGGGGCCCCTCTCGTCCCACCAAAGAAACGCAGAGAAAGAGAGGTCCTTGACAAGGGAGAGGGAAGACTCTGGGCCTGTGCTCTCCGGGAGACAGGCCTCTGCAGGCCTGGCCGGGAGCCCAGGCCGAAGCCCGCAGGTCACCGGTGGGAAAGGCCGGGGTTCCCCTGACACAAGGTGGAGGTGACGGCGATGGGAGACAGCATGTCTGTGACCATGGCCGTGGGAGAGAGCTGCAGGGCAACGCCGGCCGGCCCTAGGTAGGCCCCCGCTTGAGGAGACCTCGGGGACTTTGGTGGGCAAGGAAACCCCTCTTCAGACGGGTCTGGCAGCCTGGCCCAACCCAGACCCTTGGCCTGGGTCAGGTGAGCTATGGCATGGAGAGGGGGCTCTCCCAGCAGCCCCAGATCTGGCCCAGGGGTCCCTTCCCCCACAGCCCCTTCTGCAAGGGGCCCTGCCCCTCCCCCTGCCTTAGAACTCAGCCCTCTGCCCCCCAGCAAGTGTGAGGAAGGAACTATTCCTTTCCTACAGTGGCCCCTAGCGGTGGAAGTTTTGCCTCTGACTTTGGGCAACGGAGCCGCTCTCTTGTTCCTGGAGCTTCTTCTGTCTCTTGGCTTTTCACCAGACAGACGGGAGGGAACAACTGTCCAGGACAGCATAGCAGAGCTTCTCTCCTGGCCCAGTCCCCACCCAGCAGGCTCCACCCACGTCGGCCACCCCTTCCGTCGCGTCCCCGTGGCCTCCTGGTGGCATTCGGTGTATACATTTTGGAAGCCCGCTTCCCCCAGCGCTGGAGGTTTTCCTGGCAGTGGACGCGCTGCCCGAAGTGCATCGGGTGGGTTTCGGCAGGATGCCTATTGGCCTCATCTGTCCCGGCACTGCCACCGGGGACCACTCCCGAGTGCAGAAAACGCCTCCCCGCCCCCTCCCCCAATCCATCACCACCGTCTTCCCTCTCCCGGGCTTGGGCACCTCGCGCCAGTGGCCACCGTCTCCAGAGCAACCAGGAGGGGCGGGGTCGGGGCGAGTCTGCTGGGGGCGGGGTGAGTGGCGCCTGCGCGCCAGGGCGGCGGTGGGCGTGGCCGGCCCAGCGGGCCGGGGCGCCTGCGCTTTGGTCCCGGCTTTGCGGGCGTCAGAGAGTGGTGTCCGGCGGCGCGGGAGGCCTGGCGCTTGCCCCTGCCCCTCCCCCACCCCTACCCCGGGCGCCGTCCGGGCGCCCCGAAAGGAGGGGCTGAGGAGGGAGGCAGCGGATGGGGCGAGAGGGGGCTTAGATCCCACAGGGCTGCTGGATGCGGCTCTCCCGCTGGCAGGTGTCGGCACTTTTGCTTCCCTCCGCGGTGAGGACCATGTTCTCCTCCCTCTCAGCTGACCTGGGCCGGTCCAAGGAACCTGAGCGCAGGTGGTGCACCTGCGCTGGGGCTCAGGTCCCAGCTGGCACGGGGCCTGTCCAGAGACACGCAGAAGCCTGTCTCCTGAGCATGCACGCACCCAGTGCCAGGCTCAGCCGCAGCCAAAGTGACAGAAGAAGAGGCATGTGTAGGGAGGCCCCCCTGCAACCGAATCCCCCCTCCCCCACGTGCGAGAGCACGGATTCCCCAGTAGAGCCCACTGGCAGGGCACTGAGGCCCGGAGCCACCTGCCATCAGCAGCGTAGTCCTGGGTGTCCCCGCAGCCCTCAGGAGCACCAGGGCCTGGGGCTTGATCGACCAGGCAGCTGCGCCTCGGCGAGAAGGGCTATCTGCTTCGGTTTGGAAATCTGGACAGTATCCCTGCGGCATTGGCCGCTATGGTAGCTTGGAACGGCAATCAGTAGGAACATCACCTGGTTGCGTGGCGTGCTCTGGCAGAGGGAAGTGTGCTTAAGATGATGGGTTCTCACTTTTTTTCCCCCCAAAACGGATGGTTACGACTCGAGTCAAGGCCCAAACAACCCATACGTCCGCTTTGGACGGTCACGATGGCCGCTTAGAATATACCCGGTCCATGGAACACCTGGACCTGTAAGCCCACTTGACCGCAGTGCCTGCCTCAAGTGAGCAGAAATGATTTCCACGCAAGTGTCTCACCACCCAATAGGTAAGCAGTTTCGTTTTGCGTCCCCCGGCCCCAGAGCCGAGAGAAATGCTCGTTCGTTCGTACGGTCCCAAAAAGGTGGGCGAGAGGAGAAAGGGCAGGCTGATTGCTCAGAGTCGTCGGGGTGCTCTGGGGCCCCTCTCGTCCCACCAAAGAAACGCAGAGAAAGAGAGGTCCTTGACAAGGGAGAGGGAAGACTCTGGGCCTGTGCTCTCCGGGAGACAGGCCTCTGCAGGCCTGGCCGGGAGCCCAGGCCGAAGCCCGCAGGTCACCGGTGGGAAAGGCCGGGGTTCCCCTGACACAAGGTGGAGGTGACGGCGATGGGAGACAGCATGTCTGTGACCATGGCCGTGGGAGAGAGCTGCAGGGCAACGCCGGCCGGCCCTAGGTAGGCCCCCGCTTGAGGAGGCCTCGGGGACTTTGGTGGGCAAGGAAACCCCTCTTCAGACGGGTCTGGCAGCCTGGCCCAACCCAGACCCTTGGCCTGGGTCAGGTGAGCTATGGCATGGAGAGGGGGCTCTCCCAGCAGCCCCAGATCTGGCCCAGGGGTCCCTTCCCCCACAGCCCCTTCTGCAAGGGGCCCTGCCCCTCCCCCTGCCTTAGAACTCAGCCCTCTGCCCCCCAGCAAGTGTGAGGAAGGAACTATTCCTATCCTACAGTGGCCCCTAGCAGTGGAAGTTTTGCCTCTGACTTTGGGCAACGGAGCCGCTCTCTTGTTCCTGGAGCTTCTTCTGTCTCTTGGCTTTTCACCAGACAGACGGGAGGGAACAACTGTCCAGGACAGCATAGCAGAGCTTCTCTCCTGGCCCAGTCCCCACCCAGCAGGCTCCACCCACGTCGGCCACCCCTTCCGTCGCGTCCCCGTGGCCTCCTGGTGGCATTCGGTGTATACATTTTGGAAGCCCGCTTCCCCCAGCGCTGGAGGTTTTCCTGGCAGTGGACGCGCTGCCCGAAGTGCATCGGGTGGGTTTCGGCAGGATGCCTATTGGCCTCATCTGTCCCGGCACTGCCACCGGGGACCACTCCCGAGTGCAGAAAACGCCTCCCCGCCCCCTCCCCCAATCCATCACCACCGTCTTCCCTCTCCCGGGCTTGGGCACCTCGCGCCAGTGGCCACCGTCTCCAGAGCAACCAGGAGGGGCGGGGTTGGGGCGAGTCTGCTGGGGGCGGGGTGAGTGGCGCCTGCGCCCCAGGGCGGCGGTGGGCGTGGCCGGCCCAGCGGGCCAGGGCGCCTGCGCTTTGGTCCCGGCTTTGCGGGCGTCAGAGAGCGGTGTCCGGCGGCGCGGGAGGCCTGGCGCTTGCCCCTGCCCCTCCCCCACCCCTACCCCGGGCGCCGTCCGGGCGCCCCGAAAGGAGGGGCTGAGGAGGGAGGCAGCGGATGGGGCGAGAGGGGGCTTAGATCCCACAGGGCTGCTGGATGCGGCTCTCCCGCTGGCAGGTGTCGGCACTTTTGCTTCCCTCCGCGGTGAGGACCATGTTCTCCTCCCTCTCAGCTGACCTGGGCC
Source organism: Dasypus novemcinctus (assembly GCF_030445035.2). Lineage (NCBI taxonomy): Eukaryota > Metazoa > Chordata > Mammalia > Cingulata > Dasypodidae > Dasypus > Dasypus novemcinctus. The sequence goes on along the minus strand of NW_026688357.1, from coordinate 672 downwards.
GGTCCAAGGAACCTGAGCGCAGGTGGTGCACCTGCGCTGGGGCTCAGGTCCCAGCTGGCACGGGGCCTGTCCAGAGACACGCAGAAGCCTGTCTCCTGAGCATGCACGCACCCAGTGCCAGGCTCAGCCGCAGCCAAAGTGACAGAAGAAGAGGCATGTGTAGGGAGGCCCCCCTGCAACCGAATCCCCCCTCCCCCGCGTGCGAGAGCACGGATTCCCCAGTAGAGCCCACTGGCAGGGCACTGAGGCCCGGAGCCACCTGCCATCAGCAGCGTAGTCCTGGGTGTCCCCGCAGCCCTCAGGAGCACCAGGGCCTGGGGCTTGATCGACCAGGCAGCTGCGCCTCGGCGAGAAGGGCTATCTGCTTCGGTTTGGAAATCTGGACAGTATCCCTGCGGCATTGGCCGCTATGGTAGCTTGGAACGGCAATCAGTAGGAACATCACCTGGTTGCGTGGCGTGCTCTGGCAGAGGGAAGTGTGCTTAAGATGATGGGTTCTCACTTTTTTTCCCCCCAAAACGGATGGTTACGACTCGAGTCAAGGCCCAAACAACCCATACGTCCGCTTTGGACGGTCACGATGGCCGCTTAGAATATACCCGGTCCATGGAACACCTGGACCTGTAAGCCCACTTGACCGCAGTGCCTGCCTCAAGTGAGCAGAAATGATTT